>NC_056734.1:723077827-723132827 GCF_019279795.1 Protopterus annectens | reverse complement strand
AATTCTGGGTTGGACATTGCTTTATACGTCAGGCACAGATCACCTCTGAGCAGGCGGTATGCCACTGAGTAGAGCTGGAGTTTCTTTAACCGGGCAGCATATGGCATCTGTTTGAGCCCTTTGATCCTCTTGGTGAGGTACTTTTGGGGTCTTTCCAGTTGCTGCAGGTGTCTGGTAAGGTACATCCCAAAAGGGGCATTGTACTCAATTATGGGCCTGATGAGGGATGAGTAAAGAGGCACAATGACCTCCCCTGATCTAGATGTGAATCCCTTCATGATTAGGTGGGCTACATAAAATGTTTCTAACCACTTTGGCCACGTGGTTGTCAAATGAGAGATTGCTATCAACTTGGGTCCCCAGGTCCCTAATTACTTCTTCTGTACTTAATGGATTACCACCTATGTGGTAATTTGTGGGCACTTTGTTTTTGCCAAAGGGGATGACTATACACTTTTTGGCGTTTAGCTTGAGGCCATGGCTCTGGCACTAGTTGTCTGTTTATATGAGGCCCTTTTGGAGGATGCTTCTGTCGGCTGGAGAGTCGATTATGGCGCCCAGTTTGCAGTCATATGTGAACTTGGTCAGCCACAGTCCTTCCGTGTTGGCCTGTACCTCTGAGAAATATATACCGAACAAGAGAGGTCCCAGGACTGAGCCTTGTGGGATGCCACTTGTAACTGGTTTGGAGTCTGACATGGCTCCAGCAATTCTAACCATGTGGGTTCTGTCCTTGTGCCAGTTTGCAAACCATCTAGTGACATAGGGGTTTATATTTAAGCTGGTGAGCTTATCTATAATGCCCGAGTGGGGTATTGTATCGAAGGCTTTTGCGAGGTCCAGGTAGGCTGTGCGGACCACCTTCCCCTCGTCAATGGCCTTGGTGATTGTTTCAAAGAAATTGACCAGGTTTAAGAGGCAGGATGTGCCCTTAACAAAGCCGAACTGGGTAGGATCCAATGTCTGTAGGTCCCCAATATCTTTATTTATGAGGTCCATGATGATCCTTTCCATAGCTTTGCAGACCAAGCTAGTCAGGCTTATGGGACGATAGTTTCCAGGATCCGTTGAGGCACCACCTTTGTGGAGAGGGACCACTGTTGCTGTACGCCACTCTTTGGGTACATATCCTGTAGTAAGGCTGAGATTGAACAGTAGTTTTATGTTTGGGTTTAGCTCTTCTTGGAGTTCATGTAGGATGCAGCACGGGACACCGTCTGGTCCCATTGATGCTGTGTTTTTTGCTTTGGAGAGGGCAGCTCTTACCTGAGCATCTGAGATGTCAGGGGCAGCACTCTGCTGGGATAGATATTTGCCCTTTGGTGGGAGAAGTTTGCGCTGAACCTGTCAGCTAGGATGTTGGCAATGTCTGTGGGTTCGTGTATTTTTGTCATTTTGGACTAATTCTGAGCATATCTGGGAATTCCCACCCAGGTTCCTAACATAACTAAAGAAAGCCTTCTGATTATCCTTAGTGTCCTGTGCAATTTTTCTCTCGAAGCTGGCCTTAGACGATTTTATGAGTGCCCGTAGTTTTTTGCTAATACTGATCAGAGATGCCTTCCCTTTTTGGGATTTTGCTGTATCATGTAGTAGCTTCCTCCTTCTATTGTATAGTTTGTTTATGGCTGGGGTCCACCAGACAGGAAGTCTGCCTTTGGAGGATTGGGTCTTGGTTTTATTTGGGATTGCATGATCCATGCATTCCTGAAGGTGTTTATAGAATGCGTTTATAAAGGATTCTGCGGTCTGGGCCGTATTTTCCACAGGCCCGGGGGCTTTGAAGGATTCCACCTCAGTTTTGAGGAGTGTGACATTTGCTTTAGAGAAGTTTTTCACTGTGGTTTTCTGGGCAGGGGGTGGGGTCAGGATGTGAATATCCAGTGAAATTAGTTTATGGTCTTATCTTACCAGTGAGGGATACACTTCTGGTTTGGAGCATAGAGTCCCCATGTTGGTGATGATCAGGTCCAGTATGTTTTCCCCTCTTGTGGGAGTGGTAACAAGTTGTTCCATAGCATTTGAGTTTATAAATTCTAGGAACCTTTGGGCTAGGGTGTTGGAGCTAGAGTAATGCTCCCAGTCTATGTTTGGGTAGTTGAAGTCGCCCAATATAATGGTGTTTGGAGAGGCCTTCATATTTTCCAGTGTTCTCAGGAAGGCCGAGTGGGGTTCCTGGGTTTGGGAGGGTGGTCTGTAGCAGGCTATAAACTGGAAGGCAGTTTTACCCACTGTTAGTTGCACATGGTTAGTCTCTGATGCTTCGTGCTGTGCCACCAACCTGGAGGTGTGGGTATCTTTGACGAATATTGATACTCCCCCTCCTTTTGTTGTTCGGTCCAAGTTTTGGGGCCGAAAAGCATGGTATGAGATATAACCTGGTAGTGCTGGGGTGCTCTCGGGAGCCTTGAACCAGGTTTCTGTTACTGCACAGATATCGATGTTATCCATGCTAAGGAGAGTTTTGAGTGCGTGCATCTTGAGGTTTAGACTTCTGGCACTGAGTAGCATTACTCTTAGTTTCTTATCCCTTGTGATACCTATGGAGGTGGGTTTGTCTTTTGAGCCTTGCCTAAAAAATGGCACTATGGGGGTAGCAAGAGACTTTGCCAATATCCGAAAGCCCAGGGGTGAAAGGTGCAAGCCGTCCCTAGCGAAGCATCGTGGCTTGTCGAGCATGTCATCCCAGGCTGACAGGCATTGGATCCCCTTTGAATGACACCAGTACTTAAGCCAATTATTGAAATTGATCATCTTGTCTTCATATTGTGGCATCATTCTTGGTGAGGGTAAGATGCTACTCAAGGTCAGGGTCATACTGTCCTGGGCTACATGCTCAGAGAGCTCCTCTATGTCTCTTTTCATGTAGTCCAGGGAGGTATGTCTCAGGTCATTCACACCAGCATGGACAATGACTGAGTCATATTTGTACTTGCCTTGGGGTGACCTGAGTGCTTGTGTTATGTGGCGGATCCTAGCGCCCGACAGGCAGCTCACCGTGACCTTCTCCTTGTTCAGCCTGGTGAGCGGGACGTCAGTGTGCCTGATGATAGAGTCACCTATTACAAGTGCATCAGGTGTGTTGTTTAGCCTTAAGGGCTGTGACTGTTCGGCACACCGGCTTTGTGAGCTATGTGTTGCACGTGTTTTGTTTTGGGGTAGCGGTTGCTTGGATGTCTGCTTTGGAGGTCTCTGCTGCTTAGGCAGATTTTTATTTATAGCCTCCGAGTATGTTTTTGTGTGTTTATGTGTTTGGTTTGCTGTCGTGGTAGGTCTATGTGAGACTGGAATTGTAGTGAGTGTGGTTTCCTTCTCCTCCTGACTGGTTACGCCAGTACTGAGTTGAGAGAGCTTAGTCTCCAGTTTGGCTATATGGTTGCATCTCTCACGTGTTGGAATTTGTTGGGAGGAGGAGAGGGTTGTCTGTGTACATGAGGCAGTTGTAACATTGCCTCAAGATTCCCAGATTCACCAGCTGGACCGGAGAGGAGATTGACAACTGACCTTTGGACATGCTAGAATAGTATTGCGAATTCCTTTATAATTGAAGAAAAGGGCCAATGGGGAACAAGGTACTCAAGTGGAGTTTGCGAGGGTGTAGTACTTTTAATTTTTTTAGTGCTGACTTATATAATTGCTTTAGTGAGCAAGTGCCAGGTAACTTAAATGCAATGTGTTACAGGTAACATAAATGCAAAAACGACAAACAGTAACTTTCTTTCAAGTGAAACAAGGAAATAAGTATGGTAAGCAATGCAGATATCACTGGGGATCCACAGAAGCACTGAAAAGCCGCGTTTTAGGTGGAATTAGCTTCTCAGGGAAATAACAAGCAGACAAACAACAAGCATACAAACAAAGCTAGATTCAGCAGGCCTGGATCTAGTCTATGCTACAGCAAACAAGGTGTACCAATTACAGTAAGAAGCAGTTCAAATATGCAGGCACTATAAGCCTTTAACCAGAAATTCCCAGCTCAGAAGGGCAGAGTCCAGCCTCTCCTCCCACAAGAGTGCAGACCACGAACCCTCTTAATGTAAAATAACTGGCCTGAAGCCCAAGTGCTTAAACCAGAACTGAGATCTGAAAATCAAATGTATGTCATTATTTAGTGACTACAGTTCTGAGATCATCCCACTGATTTGCCAGGGGGACAGAGGAAAAGGCAGGAAATATGAGCCAATTATCTGGACATTCTGCAAAAATCTGTTCAGTTGAGAGGTATGACTTATGCGTACAGCTTACTACTGCTCCCAGGATTTGAACCATGGCTTTGTCTGCTAAAAATACAACAATTTAAGTTTTATCAGAGTGTACTATTTGGATATTGCTGTTTATTTTTTCATTGTTTTCTGTCTAAGTCTCTCTTGGTTGTACAATCTGATCCTGTACTTACAACAGTCTTATACAGACATTCCTAGACATTTTTTTTTATGTAGCGCAGTGTGGGTAACAGTGGTTAACACAACATTACTATTCAGAGAATGCAACACTAAATGCCATACAATACCAGAGTAATCACAATCAGTCCAGGATTTAGAACTTTATTTCCAGGCAGTTACAGTTTTATTTAAATATGACCTATATGACCTTACTGTCATATTGTCTGGTTTATTCAGTACAACCCATACACAATTTTTATACTGCCAGGTGACTTTCTACTACTTTATATTTATTTAGTATGACTACTACAAGCAGGATTGTTACTCACCAGCCTTGAGACACAGCCATTTCAACCTACTAGCATGGGCTTCCTGATTTACAGCCCGTTCAGCTGCAGCTGTAAGGGAAATAGAGAAATATTTAGGCATACCTATCCATCACATACACAGGCTGGACATTAGTAAACAGTTATTGGTATGACTACTTACACACTGCTGGGGCATCACCCCTCTGCCTTGCTTCTTGGACCCTCTCGTCCAAGAGCTTCCTTTTCCTCCACTTCAACTTGACATAGTGGTGCCGGACCTGCTCACCAGTCTGAGGGATACCAGTGGCACTGGTGAGATCACGAGCGAGACGGTCCCAGGCTTCTGCTTTACATTGGGAGCCCTGGTACTGGCCCTGCAGCAGTCTCTCATCATGATTTTGTACCAGGAGTCCTACCATGACCTTGGACTCCTGTATGCCCCAGCGCTGTACCCGGAAGCGCATGCCCTCACCAACTCCTGCCATACTACCTACAATGGGAAGCTGCAACCTTTTGTGGACTGTATTCCCGCCTGTGGGGTTTAAATATGGCCAATTTCCCACCCTTTGCCATGACTGGACAGTTTTGAATATGCTGAGCTAAGCTAAGCTACGAGCAAACCTGCTTAGCTAAGGTTGGCAGTACTTAAAGGGGCAGGTTCAGCATTGCTTACCAATGGGCAAATCCACTTAGCTGGGCTATTCATTGCTTAGTATTCATATGTACACAATGTTTACACCCAGTCAGCAAAGCTGTGCAATGCGTAGCATTGCTTATTTTTTATTTTATAAACTATCTGCTGTATGGGATTGATTTATCATTCATTATATATTATAAATTTGTTTACTGTCCCTGACACCACCAATTTGTTTTCATTACATTTATTCATGTGTAACTATACTGTATGGGGCACTTGTGTTTATATGGGGGTTTCACATCTTTATTAAACTGACACCTCACATCTGGACCTACTACAGTACTCTGGTTAACAAATATATGTTATTCAATAGCTAATTATTAAAAAAGCGTTTATGTACTGGTTTCACATGTAAAATGTAAACATTGGTTACAGTGGGGATCAAACCAGGAATGGCTGCTTGCAAAGTATACACTCTAACCACTACATTATTGCAGTACTGCTTATGTTGGATATCTCTTGCTATTTAACGTCTTGTGCTGTTTAAGCTGGACTAAGAGTAGCTAAGCAACAGGCACACCCACGCAGCTACGCTTAAACTGTATTGCATGTTTAAAAAAAAAATATTTGTTGTTTTTTTTTATTTGTACCCTTCAGAGTATCCATGCTAATGCTGAACCTGTTATTCTATCAACTTTCTGCTTTGTGGGACAATTGTCCCTTTTGACTTTGTCCACATTCCTTACTCTGACGGGTTGGGAGGTGTGCACTATGTGCTTATGCTAAATGTGTTATTCTAAAAGCTTTTGTCTTGGTAGGGACAATTGTTGCTTATGGCTTTGACCAGACTTGTTATCCTGGTGGGTTGGGGCTATTACGAGCATTCTTGTAGTTTTAAATTTCCGAACGGCAATTCTGGTGTGCAGGGGGCATGTGTATTGTGAGTGCACTGCTCTCATACACACCCCCTGCACTTGTACACAGAACTGTGTCCGTTTAACAGCACAGCAGCGTGCCTTCATGAATATGCATGGCACGCTGCCATGTTGTACGGGGAACGGTCCCTTGCTATTCCTGCATTTAAGTTTGCTGAATCCTGAGGTATGTTTAGAGATGAGGAGAAAAAAAAACTAATTGAGTTTCAGAAGATTCACCATGTCTGGTAGTTAGCAGCAAAGAATTGGTGATCAAACTGATTAACCAAGAAGGAATCTTCACCACTTTTTCTGATGGAATCTCTCAAAGTGGGAAAATGACATATGTTATTTTTGAGACAGACTGTATTGTTGTGTTTTTATCAGCCTGGCCATTTAATATGCTTTTTTTTTCTTTCTTCAGATGTAAGTGCATTGTGGAATGTGAGGAATGTAAAAAGTGTCTTAGTGAGACTAGACTTGTATTTATTTCCTGGTGTCTGTGGTGCTCATGTGTGTGTATGTAATTCTGTATGTGTGTGTGGGGGGTGTCTGTCAGTAAGACAGAGAGGCACACACACACACACACACACACACACACACACACACACACACACACACACACACACACACACACACACACACACACACACACACACACACACACACACATAGCTCTTTGTATCATTTATACTGGAAAAAATAAAAACTAGCTATAACTAAGCAAGCACTGTCAAAGTTGTTGTCCCATTATATTGCCCTTTACTAGAGTAAGGATGACAAAACATTTTGAGTCATGTTAAAGCATGGTCTACTACAGCTGCTCTTCATCTGCAGTATATATTATACATATTTATATTCAAGACATTTGAAGAGTTGAAAGATAGACTACTACCTACACATTACAAGTTGGAAGCCTGATCTAGAGATGGGGCAAGTTTAATATGCCTATACTAGAGGAAATATTTTAAACATATATTGCACTGGAGTTCTTCATTGCTTTGAATTGTACCTAATATTATGCTAGTATTTTCAGCTATTGTGACTATTTCCAAAGTAAGATATTGCATCTGTGTGAGTATGCTTACAATAACAGTAGATCTTTTTAGGGAAAGATCACTGTAGCAATAAAGGAGCCCACCTCCTATTCTCCTGTTGCTGACTAGCTTATGGATGTGTTCTTTATCATTCTAGTTGCTACTGGTTTCTGTGTGATCTTTCAGACTGTTATGTTCACTACTTTAATAAAAAATAACTTGCACACTACAAACAAATTTATCTACAAAAGTGTCTTGATTAATATACCAGTACCAATTGAGTATAAGCCAACATCACTTATATGGAACTGCAGGCATGCAGATATCACTACCAAAATTTCCATGAGTCCAGATTTGGGTCCTGAACACGGGGATTGTACACCTTCAGAACAACTGCTAGAGCTGATGGAGCTTTACTGGAAAGTAGCCTAAATTTTATGATTTACTTCTACAGAGACATTTCTTTGAAGATTTGCTGTGACGAAATGTACTTTCATATTTGCACTTCCTGTTAGTTTCTATACTGGATGAAAAAACACAGGTGTTTAGGTAGGGGCCCCACAGCAAGCCAAAGAAATTAAAATACCTGTATACCCCTACAGAGCATGAAGTACCAGTGCAGAGTATATAGTTAACACTGTAAGCAGAGTAACTATATTTTGTGATTTAATGCAGTCCCTTGTTACCAGACTTTGAGAGCTCATAAAATAATGTAGCAATTTATATTTTAAGTTTCCCACTTTTGTAACCCACGTGGCAGTGGATAACATAAACTCTTCAACAGAACAGAAATAGCTAGTCATTGAGTAGGCTGTTCTTTACTGTTTGTAAACTCATAGTTTCATACAGAAGGAAAACCATGATGAGGTCCGTCTGGCAGTCATAGTAAATTCATGTATGCCTGGCGAGAGAAGGAGCAGAGTGCATTGATTCCTAACTGTTTCTGGGTGGAGAGTGAGTGTCTGTGCTTAACATTCCTGATTGGTCGGTTTGCTATTCAAAGCATCTACCAGGAAAAGGCTACAAGCTTACAGACCCTTGCATCATCTGGGACAAGACTGTGGATCACCAAACAGGCTGTGGCCTGCTACTCATCTTGGGATCAGTGCTAACATTTTGCTTCTGGTGAGAGAAGAAGCAAAGGAGCATTGTACCCCAACAGAGTGAAGCTGTGGTGAGACCAACATTAGTAGTAGCCATTCATGTGACTTCCCTCTTTTCATCATTCTTGACAAGCTGATTCTTTGTTTTCAGTAAGTGCTGCTTGATTTGTTTCTAACTTCAGAATATCTGCCTAAATACGTCATCCTTAAATTTTCAGGGTCTGTGTATTAGTTTCCCCCTCAAGTGTTTGGCAGTGCTCTGTATAGACTGAGACACCTTGAGTGACATTTTTCCTGTAAAAGCGCAATTGAAAATTCTCCAATACTTAGTTGCACACAGGACAACTAGTTTGCAGTGACAAGCACTGTCCCCATAGTTGCAAACTGGATACTCATGACAGTGATTGATATTCTCACTCTGTCTAATAAATATAAAAGGTCTATTGCCATGGATATGAACTTTCATACTGTCTCCGTTACTGGCTTACTGGATATGGGTATCCTGAGGCAATGTAGAAATTGCCTCATGTTTATTGACAACCAGTTAATACAAACTTATATGGTATGTGAGAAATGTTTTTATACAATGTCACTGGTGGCAAAGCTCTTACATAAAAGTACTCCTAATGTCAATAAGATTGCCAGTAGTATACATGCTGCACCCATCACGCACAATTCAAAACAGACATATCGATCCACATATGCTGAGGCACTTAAATGTAACCTTCCTAAACCACAAAGACCTTCTAGACGAAGTGCACATAACAAATACCATCAGCAGCCCCAAATGCGCTCTTTCAAAACAACACCTACATCAACACATAGAGCTACATCTCATGGAGCCTTTACCTCTAAGCCCATAAGGCAAGCCCCACACAATCCAGCATTCTAGTCATTGGAGACTCTATTGTGAGACACACTGATGTCTCTCTCACCAGGCTGAGTATGAAGAAAGTTACAGTCATTTGCTTATCAGGGGCTAGGATCTGCCACATACCAGGCAGTCAGGTCACCGGACCACAGTTACCAGTATGACTTAGTCATAGTCCATGTCGGAGTAAATGACCTGAGACATACCTCCTTAGACTATATGAAGAGAGACATCAGGGAGCTATAGGAATATGTGTCTCAGGCTGGTATTAGCCTAGTATTGAGCAGCATTTTACCTTCTCTAAGGATGATGCCACAATATGAACAAACGATAATTGACTTTAATAATTGGATTAGTTTCTAGTGTCATTCTAAGGGGGTGCAATATTTGTCAGCATGGAAGGAGATGATCAATAGACCATGCTGCTTTGTCAGGGATGGTCTGCACCTCTCCCCTCTAGGCTTTTGAATATTAGCTAAAACATTGTCTTCCCTCATAGTGCCTTTTTTAGGCAATGCCAAACTGAAAGTACTTCTGACATAGCAAATCAAAACCAAGAAAATCTAAAGGTATTACTGGTCAGTGCTAGGAGTCTAAACAAAAAACTCCACTCCCTAGAACCTCTCTTTATCCTAGAGAATGCTAATATCTATGCGGTTGCTGAGGCATGGTTCAAAGCCGCTGAGAGTACACCAACAGTGCTAGGTTATAATGCCTTCCACACATTTAGGCCAGCTACTTCATAGACAAGGACTAAAGGTGGAGGTGTCTCTATTTACATCGAAGATAAATATACTTCAAGTCTGGTCAAACAGCACAATGCACTTGAGCTGCTTTATGTTCAAATTAGCACAGGCAAAATCCAATACCACTTCATTACAAGCTATAGGTCCCCCTCTTTGACCCAGGAAACCCATACCATGTATTTAAAATTATCAGAAACACTAACCATCCAACCCAATACCATATTCATGGGTGACTTTAATTACCCCACTATTGACTGGGAAGTCTATATGACAAAATGTACATGCACAGAGATTCCTGGATTTCATAAACACAAACTCCCTGGACCACATAGTCAATACACCAACCAGAGGTGCAACCATACTGGATCTGGTCCTCACTAATATGGCAGAGTGTTGTACACCTCCTACTGTAATGCCTTCCCTGGCAAGGTCAGACCACAAAATGGTCTCCTTTGAAGTAAAAATACCTGGACCCCCAGCTAAACCTGGAATATTCAGGAACTATTCTAAGGCTAACCTCCTGCTATTAAATGAGAACCTGGCAAAATTTCAGGCCCCTATAAACCTTGAGAACACTGCTGCCTGTGCAAAACTGTTCACAGAAACCCTGTACAAGCACTTTAATAGCTGCATAGAGGTACCCACCAAGCAGAAGTACAGAACTATCTCAAAAAACAAGACACCCTGGTGGAATCACAAAATCAGCAGGCTGTATAACAGAAGGAAGAAAATTATGGCAACAATTAGGAGGTTCCGCACTCAGCAGGATAAAAGCACTCTCAAACTAAACAAACAACTCAGAGGACAAATAAAGTCTACCAAAGCCAAATTTATGGTAAGTTTGGCCTCCCAGGCCAAGGGCAACCACAAAGCATTCTTTACTTATGTCCACAACCTCAAAGGCAATACACAATTGTGTGCAGAGCTCATTGTAAATGGAGCCACCTATACTGAGCCAGAAGACATTGCAAACCTCCTGGCTGAAAAATTCAGGTCCAACTTTACCTCTCTCTCTCTCCTCCTCAATCTTCCCTCAGGAAATATCATCAAATATAACTCCCCCTACTATTACTAGGGAACAGGTCCTTAATGCTCTCTGTAAGACCAAGAACACCGCATCAGTGGGTTCACATAATATCCCAGGATGCCTTCTAAATAGCATGAAACATGACCTATCAGGGCCTCTGGAATTACTATTTAACTGTAGCCTCCAAAGAGGTTTCGTGCCTCATAAATGGAGAAAGGCAACAATCATTCCTCTGCACAAAGGTGGGACATTTACAGACCATGGAAACTACAGACCCACAAGTCTCACTAGTCTTATATGTAAAGCCATGGAAGGAATTATCATGGAAATGATCAACAGAGATGTAGTAAACCTCCAGACACTGGACCAAACCCAATTTGGTTTTGTCAATGGCAGATCATGACTGCTCAACCTGGTAGACTTCTTTGAGAAGGTCACTGAAGCAATGGATGAGGGCAAAATTATTCACACTGCCTACCTTGACCTGTTTAAGGCATTTGACACAATACCCCTCTCAGGCATTGTTGACAAACTCAAGAGGTTAGGTAAAAACCTGTATGTCACCCAGTGGATAGCCAGCTGGCTCACAGACCAGACCCAGGAAGTTAGAATTGGGGAGTCCACCTCTACAAAGAGGCCAGTCACAAGTGGAGTCCCTCAGGGATCAGTCCTTGGACCGCTCCTTTTGGCATTTACTTCTCAGAAGTCAAGGCCAATGGCAGTGGTCTCTGGCTGACTAAATTTGCAGATGATTGCAAATTAGGAGCTGTTATTGAATCTCACACTGATATAAATGTTCTCCAGGAGGGGCTGACACAGACAAACAACTGGTATCAGAGCCATGGACTAAAACTAAATGCCAAGAGATGCATAATGGTATACTTTGCAAAGTCATCCATCCCTGGTAACTATCATATTAACAACATACCCCTTAGCGTTGACCCAGTAGACAGAGACTTAGGGACACACATAGATGTATTCTAGCCTTTGACCATCATGTGTGTACAGTGAGGAAATCATTCTATGCTGCGCAACTTATAAAGGAAGATATGGAATCTAAGTCCAAGGAAGGCATTCATCAGACCTATCATTGAGTACAATGCCTCCTTTGGTATGTACCTAACCGGGCATATCCAACTATTGGAATGTCCACAGAGATTTCTCTCTAAAAGAACACAGGGCATAAGTAAAATGTCCTATGCAGACCGCCTCAAGGCCCTATCTCTGTATTCTATCTCCTAAAGGCTTTTGAGGGGAGATCTATGCCTGGCAGGGCATTGTCAGACCCCACTCTGATGGACCTCCTGCATATCCACAAAACAAACAGTACCAGAATTATCCTGTGATATAACTAGGACCTGCTGGAGAGATAGGTATGTATCCCAGAGACTACAGCTTCTATGGAGCAGGCTCCTCATTCTTGTGAAGCAGAGTTCCTCCCTATCAAGTGCAACTTGGACAGTTGGATGGGAAACCACAAATTTATCCCTGGTTTGGCACCTATGTCTCAAATGGACACAGGTAACCTGTAAATGGTTCATCTCCCAGGCCCATGCTTATGCTTATCAAGGGTATCAGAACTTGTCAGAGATTTGGGATGAATGGCTAGGCTTAAAAAGGTCCTTGTGGTCATTAGCCTAGTAAACACCTATGAACCTATGACCTATAAAAACATGGAACAATGATTACAGTTAGCATCTGTTTAAGATGGGTAATAAAATCAAATCCAAACATCTGCATTTGTTATCGCCCTTAGCACACACAAATAAAATAACTTTATTCAAAATGTCCATGCTTGCGTCACTTGGGAGTAGTATTTCCTTCTGTAATTACTCATCAGTGCTCCTTCTGCTGAATGTGAAACAGATCACACTGCCTTATGGTAAAATGATATATTACCTGATGTTTTAGTAACCTCAGAGATAGCTATATTAGTTACAGGAGTATAGCAATCAGCAAAAGATTTTAGGCAGTTTTCCCCACATATAAAACATTTTTTTTCTGAAGTCCAATCTACCTATCAATCTCAGGTGACTATGTTTCATTGTGCTTGTCATTGGAAAGACATATTGTACCCCTTGAGACTAGCATTAGTATTTCTTTTATATGTGGCAGGAGTGTCAGGCTATACTAATTAAAAGTTTTAAGGCCTAAACATCCAATATGTTTACTCAAAGATTCCATGCAAACATTGTGCTACTGGAATTGCCCTGCAGATTACATCAAGTACCATTCAGTCATAGCATGACACATTTTACAAAAAACAGTTCCTACATTATAGATGTCTCTCCAGCAAAAGAAAGAAAATGAGAATTGAGAGACTGAGGGACTGATACTCTAATCATACTAACAGACAAAAAAATAAACCTTACTGTACACTTATGAGGTTGACAAGTAAATCTGGTAATATGTGGGTTGGACCAGTTACATCAGGCAATCTGATAGGTAGGGTGGGCATCTCATCTGAATAAACAGAATCTTCCAAAGATACTTTCCGAGTGCATTGCCTTTGTCACTAAAATAGAAGACATTATACAGCACAGAAATGGTATATTCAGTCAGGCTAGCTGCCATATTTACACACTTTTGAAGAATGTCTTGACTCTGTTTTGAAATTGCCAACACTAGTAATTGTGCACACAGTCATACTACAGTACTCCCTAGCTACTCAGTTTAGACACGGGGAAGAATTTGGTAGATTAGTTTGCAGAGTATCATAATGTAACCTGGTCAGCAAGCCCCATAGATACATTCGAAAGTAGTTTTGTCGGGAAGTATTTCCAGAAATATTTTTGTTTGCCAGAAAAACTAGGAAGTGCTTCAAGGCATGGCTACAGGGTGTTGGAGAAGAAAAAGGGGTAGCATAGGAGGCTTGAAAGATTTAGAAAATAAATGGATAGTATGATCAAATAAACATAAGGGGAAAGGAGAGGTTTAATGAGAGAGAGGAATAGAGAGAGAGAGAGAGAGAGAGAGAGAGAGAGAGCATGATGTTTTTTGAGAACAGACCTGATGTGGCAAAAAGAGGAGAGAAGAAAATGCTGATAGAAGTAATCCTCCTGTTAGGGACGAAAGCCATTATAAGGCTATGGAAACAAGACAAGTGACCCTTGTTAAATGACTTAATTAAGCTGGTAGAAGACTATAGAAAGAAGGAGGAATCAATAGTCCTGGAGTAAGATAAAAAAGCAGAAAGAAAGTGGGTTACACCCCAGCACTCACTGGCAGGAAGAAAAGGGGTGGGTGTATAAAAAGTGTAAATATTGTAATATTTAGAAAATAAGGAGCAGAATCAAATGGCAGATGCAAAACAAAAGAGCTAAAACAACAGGGCAAGACTAAAGAACTGTTAGAGGGGAGCAAGAGGTATTGAACCTACATACCAACAATTTGTAAGCAAGGTATAATACTGACTTGGTCATAGTTGAAATGAATAAAGTGATTATGGCATCAATATGGTTATCACTGATAATAATGATAGGACTTCTAAAATAGTTACTGCACTCTTTGTTTATACAGTATTACTCTCTTTACATTAATTATTGTATGTAGTTTTTTTGCAACCCAAATTGTGTTTTATTCGTATTTGATTGTTACTGAAGTAATTGCCTTGAATTTCTTGTATTAATATGCTAAGTAACAAGAAAATATTTTTTTTTGCAAAAATAAATAAATAGCATTGCTGGGGAATGCACCTGTTTGTGTGATATTGCTGCAAGAACCCTTACTGAAAGAAATATAGTTGTGTAAAGTGCTCATCATAACAGCAAACTCTCAGTGAAGAGCTCTTGTATTACTTGGGAGGGTACCTATTTAACTTGAAGCTTCTTTTGTAGCCTAGCTGTCTTACTTGTAAATGTAAACATTTATAATATACTTTCACTATTAGTACAGTTATTAGTGTGTTTTGTATTACTGTTACACAAATTTGTCACTTAAAACACAGTATTGCATGGGGTTCGTCCACCTTTATACTGATATTCATATACTGATATTCAGGGAAGATGAGTGACAGACGTTGTTGAGCAGAAGCACATTCATGACACTGCTACAAGATTCTTCCTTAAAATATCTATCATAACTAATTCAGAAATGTGAATTAACTACATTTATGTCTTCTGAAAAGTTTGATACAGTCCCCGATATTTATCTATACATCAGAGTACGTGTGTGTGTGTGTGTGTGTGTGTGTGTGTGTGTGTGTGTGTGTGTGTGTGTGTGTGTGTGTGTGTCTATGAGAGAGAGAGAGAGAGAGAAAATCTGGCTTTCAACTTCTGATCTAGTGTGATATATCATATTTTGTTCCTTTACTGTTTTAATCATGTTTTATTATAGTAACTGTAATATATTATTTATATACCAAAGTGTAACACCTGAACATTTTCCAGTAGCTTAACTTGACTACAACACAATTTTAAGCAATATATATATATATATATATATATATATATATATGTATATATATCTTAGAATACATGTATACCATATGCTGAAAGCCATTCCTTATGGATTTCTTTTGTGTGTCTTCTTTTGAACAATGCCCATACTGTCTGTGAACCTAAGGGTTGCTTAGTAAGTATCGGAGTATCCATAACACAATACATACTGCTTGTATATGCAAGAATCTTGATTGCTTTTATTTGGCATGCTCAGAAAATGTAATTTTAGATCATTAAGGTAACAATTGATAGCTCATTACTCAAATATTGTATGTGAGAGTGAATAATTTTAAAATACCAGTCTGGAATTCATGAAGCCCTTGAAGTCTTTTCACTACATAAATGCTCCCAGTCCAGTATAAGAAAAATGAATTGAAGGTCACAATTTTGTCTGCAGTTTTTTTATCTTCAGTTTGTGCACAGTGTATTTCTGGTGACTGCCCAACTTGAAAGTTGTACAGACAATGTAGCAAAATAAGAATAGCTTTAAGGACACAACTTTCCAGTGGTAGAAGTAAATTAAAGCTTAATAGATTCTATAAAAATATTTAGATAGACTAAGTTCATCCCTCTTGATATCAAAATGAATTAAATACTAGACTTTTAAAGAAACTACATTTAGTGATGAGTCTAATTTTGAAAATGTTTTTCTAAGATATGTATTTTTTTACATTTGTTCTGTAGCTAAGCACATTTATAAATGCTGTTTAGCTACTTCTATTTATAAAACAATGTCTGTTAATTAAACATACTCTTTTCAGAAACAGCCTGCTATGGATAAATCAGGTGGTGATTTTTGCATTATGGTATAAGTATGGTCTCAGCAGAATACATGGTTTAGATAAGTACCTGATATTTGTAGAGTTAAACCTGACCTTACTGAATTATAGCATTGTTTGTGAATTACAGTTTAATATCCAATGTTACAATTTTTATATTTCTGTAATTTGCCCCTAATATTTACTTAAATGCTTGAAAGTTTCTTGTATTTACTACATTGTTGGTTGAGGACAGAAATTATTTGTCTGAAGAATGTTTTTTTATGGGCTTTTTCAGTATTCTTAGGTATGCTTATGATATATACACACATACATGTGCATGTACACGATCACGTGAGTGTGAGTGTGTGTTTGTGTGCATATACATGTACAAACACACACACTGTCCTTGCTTTTTTACATACTTCTGTTCACAGTGCCTCCTGATTTCAAGCATTAATATAGCTATTTCACAGAAACAATCAGTGCTGTCAGCATGTTTTGAGTGGTTACAGTTCCATCTCTTACATTATTAATACTCAAGTCATATGAATTTATTTTATTATATTACTTCATAAAGCATTGGGTACCAGAAGGAGCAGAAGGTTATCCTACAATACCTGATATACTTCTGCTGTAGGCTGCAACTCTGTTGTGGTAGATAAAGAGCATGTTTGAGCTCTGTGTTGAAGACAGATGAAAATCAAAAATTACACCTTTACTGTAAGATCCATGCTGTTAATGCTGAGGAAGTCAATTCTTTTGGAGAAAGATGGAGGGCATTCCCAAGCTGCAAGAATGTGTGGAAAAGAGAGAAGCATATGGTATAGAGTTGCAAATAAGTGCCTTGATAATACATAGGACATGAGATAGAAATGATTTGGAGGAGCTTAACATTTAAAAAAGGTGGAAAGAATAGATGTAAAAGGGCAAAATGTGAGAAATATGTAGGATATTGCTGGGATACAGTGTTGCAACTTTTCTGACATTTTCAAATGACTTTATGTAGCACTAGTGAAACAATGCAACTTATTGCAGTTCATCAGGCAAAAGTACTATAGACGTGAAATGCTCCTAAATGATTCGTTTGTCAATATATGTGGATTTGGAATTTTAAATGCTCATATGTTTGTGTTTTTGTTTCTCAAAGAGGTTGCAGTATTTTATATTAAGTAAGGAAGCACAGCACATTGCCACACCACACCAGTACTTATTCAGTAATGTGATCTGCACCCTTTACAAATGCATCTACTTTTACAAGATGTATTTTGGCCCAGGCAGCATCCATTATGATCTGATTATCCATTATGAGGTGTATGTTATCCTATTAAAACAGGCTTTGTACTCAGCCCATAGAAATCAAGGACAGTACTTCAGCATCAACCATTCAAAATAATTTAGAATATCCATTACAGTTATGGAGCTTTTGAGTTATGTTGTGTACTTTTAGTACTGTACATGAGCCCAAAATCATTTTAATTATTATGATATTAATCATTACCAGGACATCTTTATTTCTTTTAAATTCTGCTGTAGTTATAGAGTTTACTATGAGAATGAAGACTCTACAGTACTCATACAAAGAAATCAGAGTTCATCATTACTGGAATATGTGTTTTTCAAATTGTGCTGTAGTCATGGGAGTCCTTATGGGAATTAAGACTCTGCAATATTCATGAAAGGAAGAGATTGCAGTTATTTGTATTAAATGCAACTCAGTAATGTGTGGACTGTGAAAAATCCATCCATTCATCCATGTTATTATACAATGACATTTTAATTACTTGTGCTGGTGGAAGTCATAGCAGTAACAAGATGAGGAGCAATCGGAATGAGGATAACTGCCATTGTTGGTTTGTTTGGTTGTTAATCAGCTAAAGAGAAAGATGCAGAATGTCACAATTGTTTATGTGAGTTACAACATTCAGACAAAGTACAGCTTTAGCAATATATTATTTATTTATTATTTATTTTACATTTGTTGACCGGGCTAGTCTAGCTGGATATATGTCCATTTTCAGTAGAGGCCCGGGGAGAAAAGCTCCAAACACAAATAATGACAAAGTTAACAATACATAGAACCATAAAGAATCACAATACAGAGGTAGCATTAGTCTAGAGAACAGTTATAATATTAAATTTGTAAACTAAACAATTTTAGTAAAATTAAACTAAACAATTCTACAAATACACCAGAAGGTATGAGGAAGTATTAGTTAAGGGAAAAGAATCTATATATTATTCTAATATTCCAGAATAGGAGTAGTAAGTAGATTTGGAGGCAAAGGTTGCAGGAGTAGGGATAGGGTTGTGAATAGAAAGTGAAAAAAGATGTCAGTCTGGGTTGGTGCATGGACAAAGCCAATGAGCTTTCAGATGTTCTTTAAGATGTTTTTTAAAAAGAGAAGTAGAAGCAAGGGTAGATATTTCAGCAGGAAACTGGTTCCAGGATTTTCCTGCAGTGTTTGAGAAAAGTGAATCCCCAGCTTTGTTGTTATATCATGTTCAGATGTGGGAAATGCAAGGTTGCCCAGACCTGGAGTAGATTTGGTCTCAGCCACGATATCTGAGTGACTAAACAAAGCCAGTCATGAGTAAACTGCATTATAGACACAAACATGATACACTGCCATTATACAGTGATATTTAAAAAAATTCTTATACTTTTATCTGATGGCATTGCATTATAGAACTCTGTACCTGATGTTGTCGCTTCTGTGCATTCCTCAATGGATAGGTCTCCAGATCCATCTGACTTTGGCCTCTCAAGACTTTGGATCCTAAACTCAGGCTTCTTCCCTTACCCATAACTCCCTCCAGCCCCTGACATCACCTCAGATCTCATATGCCATTCCTTTGCTACAGATGTGGATCTCCACTGCTCGGGTATAGGCTTTCTAAAAGAGAGTTTTTTGCTAAATATTTTATTGGATATCTCTTAAAAATCATAGTTTTTACTTCTGTTTTGTTATTACTCTTGCTGGCTTTACTAACTGTATATACGTATATGTGTATGTATGTGTGTGTGTGTGTGTGTGTGTGTGTGTGTGTGTGTGTGTATATATATATATATATATATATATATATGTGTGTGTAAGTATGAATAAATAAATATATTTGTTACTTGCTTTATAGTTTCTCTTTCTCTCTCTCTCTTGTAACGTTGGTGCTTCTTTGTCATTGGCTGTTTCTGAGAATTAATAGTTGCCTTTTTCTTAGAAGTAGTTTTATAAATT
Source organism: Protopterus annectens (assembly GCF_019279795.1). Classification (NCBI taxonomy): domain Eukaryota; kingdom Metazoa; phylum Chordata; order Ceratodontiformes; family Protopteridae; genus Protopterus; species Protopterus annectens. The sequence continues at coordinate 723,113,369 of NC_056734.1, read as the reverse complement.
ATGGTTCTTTAGTTGTTTAGTAGTGGGATTTTTAGATTATGACACAGTTGGTACTATTTTACTGTTTTGCTTTCTTGTGGTGGTATTTGTTGTGTTTTGTACTATACTGGAAAAACCTTCAGGTTTTCAAAAATATCTGGCTTGTGGCTGTAAGATCCCAAAATCTTATTCACATTCTAAGTGTGTCTACTATCTCATTGCTGCCCACTCTGAAGACCACAGCATCATCTGTACTGCTTTCAGTTCCTAGGCTATTGTCGAGCAAAAGAGTAACCTAGTACTGAAGGGACTTCTCCGTCCCCCTGATATTAATCCCAAACTCAATCTGCTATTTCTGGAACTTCCCCTTCTGCAAAAAAAAAAAAAAAAAAACTTAAGACAGACCAAAGGGGGATAAAGCTGTAGACAGACTCAGAAGAAATCTAAGGAGTCCAGAAAATACTTCCTGGCTTGCTCTTCCATATCTGTTGGTTCCATGGCCCTGGCACTGAAGCTAACTAAACCAATGTATCCGAAGCCTTCTGTCAGGTCCTATTGCAGTTGGCTCCAATACCCTTTCTGCTCCCAGAGCCAAGCTTTTCTCCAGAGTCCATTTCACTTACCTTTTTTTTTTTTTTTTTTTTGCAGGAGAGGCCTTTTCAACATTCCTGTAGGCCACCTTGTACTGCCTCTTCATTGTGGTCAGTCTGGTTGACCAGGATCCTATCTGAAGCAGATGTAGACAGGATCATGCCGATGTGGACAGGATCATGAGGAAGTTTCACAGGATCCAGATTCAACTGAGGGTCATCCTGACGCTGGGCATTGTTGGATCCAGGAGCGTAGGTCCCTCTCCTCATCACATTGTGACTCCTATCCCAATCCATTTTTCAGTCTCTGGGATTACAAATCCAAGTGTCACTCATAGTTTGTCCACATTGGATCTGAAGATTTGGCTGTCTTTCCACACCGGTGCTCTCTCTGATCTGCCTGGCTCCAGTTGGCATAGACCTGGAAGGATCTCAGGGCTGAAGGGTCAGAGCTAGATGTGGGGGGAATGGGTTTAACTTTGAACTTCTCAGAGCCATCCCTCCCTGTCAGACCCTTGGCACTGGACATCTTGGCTTTGGCATCAGCCTTGGAACCTAACCAGGTGGAAATCTGAAGTTTACCTGGAGGAGTAATTTTAGCTCCATCTGGAAAATGTTTAGGTTCCCCCTCAACTTTGGCATTTGAGGCTTTAGAGGTTGGGAGGGTGGCCTAATGGTTAAGGTGTTCGCCTTACAAACACAAGGTGCAGGGTTTGAGTCTCACAAGGGATAATTGGCTAGGCTTATAATGGCTCACAAGGGCAGTTAGCTTAGTACTAATCTATGAACCTATGAACCTATGACCACTCTCCTTTGTCAGATTAGTGGACTTCTCTCACTTACTCAGTTTCACTTGTCCACCATAGAATGCCCTTGGGTCCTGACCCTACTCATCCTGCCCCATTTGGAAAGCTGGGCCCGAAGAGCCTCAAGATGCCACAGAGTTATAATTAAGACTGGTTACCAGGTTATAAATTATCACAGAAGAATCTTTACTGGATACAGGCTTCTGGGTAATACTATATCTTTAAAATGTAATGCTAACTTCCAGCTTTTGTAAATAAATTGTTATTCAAACTAACATACACCTCCAACATAACCCTTAGCTACCTTCTTACTAACATACCCCAGCATATAGTCGTCCAACATACTGAAGGACAAAATTGGGTTAGGTTGCACAACTATGCTTATAAAAATCCTGGCGGTTGATAGCCTAGTACAAACTGTATTGTGGACTACCAAACCTCTTCTGAGTCTGTCCTAGAGGTTCCTTAGAAGCATGCGTGTGAAAGGAAACATGTTGATTTCCCTCAGGAGTCATTAACTGTAGACATTGATTTTGAGGAGGTGGAGGGGTCTCTCAGATCCTCCCTTGAGGACATCTCATTCAGAGAGATCCTCAAACTTTTGACACAGAAAAGCTAGTGGTCCAGCAAAGCCCCCTCCCAAGAGGAGTCAGTGTTTCTTGAGGTTATCGGGCCTGGCCCAGCTATATCTTGGGTGGTCCATCCTGCAGATGAGATGTTTGATCTCATCTCTAAGCGGGCATGGAAGTAGACGGAGTCTCTCCCAGGCAACACTGGAGTGAGGGTTTGGCTGTTAATTCTATGGTAGTGGCAGCTGCCAAAAAAAAAATAGCAGAATAGAGCTCTTCTGTTCACCCCCTACCCCCAACAGAGAGTCCAGCATAGTGGACAGGTTTGGGAAGTGGATGTATACTTCAACCACCTTCACAGTGAAGGTGCTAAAATACTTGGGACATGTCACAAAATTCCAGAGGGATTTGACAATGGAGCCCTCCAAATAACTCTCTAGGTCCATCTCTGCAGAGGATAAGAAAACCTTGAACTTGCAGCTGGCCTCTGTACAGTCCCTTTTCAATGTGTGAATGTGCCTAATATCTAATATGACAAAGGGGGCTTTGCAAGCAACAGGTACCAGCTTCTTTAAAAATCATCTTGAAAGACTTCCCAGCCAAAATCTGGCTCTATTTTTGCTCAACACCAGGATAAACTATATCCCTAAATGTGAATAAATACCTATTCATTTCTTACATTTCCTTACTCTTCCTAATTCACTCACTTCCTTACTTCTATCAATTTCTCTACCTTGTTTTTTTCCTCTAAATAGTCCATAAGCCTGCTTTTCTCACACTTCATATTGCAATTCCTGTTTGTATTATACTAACTTACCTTTAATTTCTCTATAAACTGTCTAACATTTCTCTAACTGTTAAATCATTGTCACAGAACTTATATTTATTCTTAACCAATGACTTCATATTATGTCTAATTTGGTACATTTATTTAAACTGTATTTGTTTTTTGTATCATTTTTAATGATTGTAAAATTATTGTTCTTAAAATGTTTTGTAATATTTTGGAGCTTGGCCTCCACTGAAAATGGGTTCCTGCCCAGTTGGACTTTCCCGGTAATCAAATGTGAGTCAATCAATGAGTCAATTAATCAATCAATCAATCAATCAATCAATCAATCAATCAATCAATCAATCAATCAATCACAATAAGAAGACATGCTTGAATGTGCTTATGTATCATTGTAGAGCACTTCAAGACATCCTTTGTAAATGCCACTTACGATAGGTCAACACTCATTGGGCATAAAGTCAAAGAAACACTCTCCAGAAAGAAGAAAGACCCTTTCTGCCATAGGAATATGGTTCTGTAACCCCAGAGATTTTTCTCTGGAAACCAAAAGGGAGGTAAGGAGCTATGTTTCCTGAAATCCTAAGGGTTTTCTTGCAAAACTTCTGGCAATAGACCCCCCCACACACACACACACAGCAAAAGGGGAATTCTAATAGTGAACGTTGCCGCCACTGCAGAGGTGGGCTGCAAAACCAAACCTTCGAGAGACCTTGCCAGCATTCCTGAATGGTTACCCAACTGCAGCACTCTGGAGGCAGTCAGGGGTGCTTATCTCTGCATTCTCAGGCATAGTCATCCATCACCCGAGACAAGTGGGTGCAGAAGATCATAACCAGAGGCTGTTCAATTCCTTTTCTGTTTCACCCCCCACTATCAAAAAGATTCCAAATGTTCCACCCTTCAAAGGCAGGCAGCACTTATTGAAATAAAAAAGTTGCTGGACAAGTGAGTCATCCAAAAGGTCCTGACAGACCAGCACTGATCTGGAACTTATTCAAGATTCTTTTTGGTAACAACAAAGAATGGGGACCACAGGCCAATTTTGGACAGTAGTCATCTCAATCAATATGTCAAGCAGATGAAATTCCAGATAGTCACAGTCCAGTCCATTCTCCCATTGTTGAGAGAGGACAGTTGGATGTGCTAAGCAGACTTTCAGGATGAGTACTACCACATCATGATGGACAGATGATTTAGCGGGTTTCTCCATTTCCAACTGTGAGACAGTCACTGCCAATTCAGAACCCTGCTCTTTGGTATCATCACATCCTATGGGTGTTCACCAATTGTATGGCAGTGGTCACAGTTTATCTCAAACTGCAGGGGTTCCAGATGTTCCCATATCTAGATGACTGGCTCATTTCTGCCCCTACCAGGAATATGCTTATCTGTGCCAGTGACTCTATGTCATAGTTAGGCATCACAGTGAACTCAAACGAGTCTACGTTTCTCTCTATCCAAACAGTAGAATTCATGGGCACACACTTGGATGCAACTTTCCAGATAGTGGGACTGCTAGAGAACAGGTTGGCCACCCTCCACAACCAAGCATTAGAGGTTCTTTCTTGCCAGAAGTCACCTGCAAGACTGATTCTTTGGCTGCTAGGTTTGATGGCTGCATCCATTATCCTGGTTCCTTTTGACAGGTATCACATGGGAGAGCTTTAGTGGACTCTTGTGATGCAGTGGTCTGTCAGACATCAACCAGTGGTTTTCCAGGTATGCCTGCTAAATATTTGCAGAATGCAGATCTGATGGTGGCTGGAGTCCCTAATGGTATCATAGGGCTATCCATTTGTTCCTCCTTCTCTCAAGGCCACAGTGATCATGGACCCCTCCCAACTAGGAAAGACAGTCCAATGCATGTGATTTCCCTCTGAGGCCTGTCTTCATATTCAGTTTTGTACAGATGAGTACAGTTCTGCTAGCATTGCAAGGCTGTCAGGACTCCCTCCCTGAAGGAGTGATATTTATCCAGATAGACAGCATGTTGATAGTCTGGTACATCAACAAATGTGGGATCACACTCTGATGCATTATGTCGAGAAGCAATGAGGGTTTGGCAATGGTTGATATCTTCCAACAACTTTCTGATAGCAATGTACATCCTGAGGAAATCTAATGTACTAGCAAACAGGCTGAACAGGTCTATCCTTTTGCCTCACAAGTGTCCCAAATGTGGCAGAGCAGAATTTCTGTCACTGGGGGCAACTGTGCCGAGATTTCTTTGCCTCCCCTCACAGCACCAAAAGCTGCAGGTACTTTGCCGTGATCCCCCCGGGGGGGGGGGAGTCACCAAGGGATACTCTGACCCACATTTGGCCTCCAGGTCTCCTGTATGCTTTTCCACCTACTCCTCTGCAGAAAACATTGGAGAGGAAGGTCATAGTTATCCTCAGTGGTCATTTCTGGCCTCAGCAAGTGTGGTTTCCCTTCCTTTAGCCTCATTTGATAGATCATTCTTGCGTGTTGGATCCCAATCTGATTATTCTGTCTCACCTGTGCACAATGCCTCACCAGACTTCCAGGCCTTCAAGTTAACTGCTTGGTTTCTGTACTTCCAATGATAGCTAGTCAGTTCTGGCTTTCTTCCCAATCTATATTCTTACATAATCCCAGAGACCATCTAACAGAAAGATTTCCAAAAGCAGCTGGAAAATGTTTTCTATTTGGGCCCCCCAGAGGAATCTGGGTTCCCTTTTGGCTCCTCTTCTAGCTGTGTTTGGTTTTCTTTCTTCTCTTTTTCAGAATGGGCTAGCCTTTCTCCTATCAAAGTTCAGTTAGCTGCAATTTCAGGTTTTCATGTTGGAGAAAATCAATCCCCTACTGCCTTTCTTAGATTATCCAAGGCCTACTTATGAGGTACAATGCTTTCTCAGACTACCCCTGAGGGATCCTACTCCCCCTTGGGACATTGCTATTATGCTACAAACTCCAGCCAAATCCCCTTTGAACTTGCAGCCAAGGTGGAACTCAAGTTGCTGACTTGGAAAACATTTTTAGTGGTAGGTAGCTAGGAGAGTCTCAGAACTTCATGCTGTTTCCTGCAAACTTCCTTACCGTATGGATAGGGTATCTGCTAACAAACCCCTCCTTTATTCCTAAGGTAGCTATAGAGACTATACAAAATGAAGCTATAATTTCTACTAGTTTTCTTTCCCAGTTTTCCCAAAAAGGGGAATACATTATGTACTTGCTAGACATGCATCATCAGCTCCATTTCTACATTCATCGTACTAAAGAGATTAGGAAGTCTGATCAGCTGTTTGTTTCTTTCTCAACAGCTAAACTTGAACAAGGAGTCTCTAAAGTGAGCTTATCTAGATGGTTGTCATACTGCATTTTGTATGTATACAGAGAGAAAGGCTTGACTTTACCCAAACTCATCAGGGTTCATTTGACTAGATACTTCTACTGTTGTCTTCTCAAGGGCCTCTGTTGATGATGATAGTGCTGCGGCCACTTGGTCCAATGTTCAGACCTTCATTTCTCATTATAAATTGGATTTGCTCTCTAGAGACAGAGCTGCTTTTAGTTTAACCATCCTCCAGAATACCTGTCCATGAGATCATGCAAGGATTTTATTAGCTGTGGACTGTTCCATCCATTGCAGAATGCATGGAAGAGACAACATCAGATATGAAAGATCTGTGCTATGTGTTGTTTACTTCTATCCTTCTTCAACTCCTTCCCACCCCTTCCACTGTGTTTATAGACTCTGGTCTTCGAGAATAAGGTTCTTTATCCTTTATTGGTTCTTGGGCTCAATCTGAAGTAATGTTAGGGGTTGGAGGGACTTATGGGTAAGGGTAGGAGCCTGAGTTTTGGATTCAAAGTTTTAAGTGTCTGAAGTCGGATCCAAGGTTGGATCCAATTGAGGAAGGATGGAAGCAGACAACACAAATCTATCATTATGGTAAGTACATAACTTTCATTTCTTTTCCATGTTACTGATATAAATTCAGAGTCCAGAAAGGCTCATGCCTGAAATATGTGAGTAACAGTCACTGGCATGTCCATGTTTCTGTACATTTATACATTTGTTGCAGAAATCTGTCTGATTTCTTTTTCTGTTTACGCACCAACATATTCTGTTCCAGTCCTGTCCCTCTGCAGGTCTGAAATCTTTCAGCATGTCTGTTTTGAAGACAGATGGCTATTTTACTGCAGCAGATAAAGTGAGTGCATTTGAGCATAATATAAGAGCATTATTTAGTAAAGAACTGTGTTGTCTTTTAAATGGTGCTGTTGTCCTATGAAATTTCATTTGCTTGCCCTTTCCAGATTTCTGTGTCTGGGGATGAAATAAAGCAGTACTGCCCAAATGTCTGTTCTAAAATGCCAAGACATTTTTAGAGATGCATGTACAGTGTAGGTAATAAATGCAGTTTTTTGCTACTTTGGATAGAGTAGATATTGTTTTTAAAGCATCTAACAGTAGCTTTTAGCTAGAATAAATATAAAAACAATCTAATAAACATTGGGTTGTGAGTAAAGTTGCATGCATTTTTCTTCTTTTGGTAGTGTGGTAGTGATCATAGTAACACTTGCACTGACTAGTACAATATTTCAGTATGGCCATAAAACCCCTTTACATGGGTAATATATGATTACTCATGGACATGTTATATCCCATTAGCAGTTATCTGCTATTGTATAATATATATGATTAATGTTTCACTTCCCCCTTCTGATACATTGCCACTAAAGCTGTGCTGAACAGTTTAATTGCTGTTCACTATGACTGGCAACAAGATTCTCATTCTAGCTGATCTAAGTGCAATTAATCAAACTTGTAAAAGATTTTGCACTACTCAGATGATATTCATCATAGGTAGGTTGTCTTTTGGTACTTATAGTACTTAAATTGCAGTATCCAGAAGGTTATCCCTGGCAATTAGTTCATGAGCTGTCGTTGAAACTGCTGCACATCAATCAACAAACTTAACTCCTAAAATAAAACTACTATAGCAGAAATTCAGGCTTAGGCAATAATTAGCAGGCCTACTGCTCTTATTAAATGAGTACCTGAATATACCTTGCCATGGTAGCCCAGTATATTGCTGAGCAAGTCTACACAAAAATATTGAATACTCAATGTTTTTTTCCATTTTACTTGGCAAGTTGCCTCTGGAGGCAGTTGGGGGTTGCTTATTTCTGCACCAGGAAGCATGGCTAAACATAACAAAGGATACTTGGGTGCAGAGAATCATTAATAGAGGTTATATTATTTCCTTTTCCCTTCCACCCCCATTACTCAAGAAAATGCCTGATGTTCCACCCAGTCAGAGAAAAGCAGCTCCAGTGGAAATTCAAAAGCTGCTAGAAAAAAAAGTTATCCGAGAGGCCTTGCCAGACCAAATAGGATCCGGAACTTACTCGAGATTCATTTTAGTGCCAAAGAAAACAGGGGACAGGAGACCAATTTTTATCTCTCAATGTGTTGAACAAATCAGTTTGGCACACCAAATTCTGGATAATCACGTTTCAGTCCGTTCTGCCCTCTCTGAGCAAGGATGACTGGATGTGCTCGATAGACCTTCAGGATACATACTATCGCACAAAAATGAACAGATGATCCGTACTTATGCTTACTGCTGGGAGCCAATCATCACCAGTTTAGAGCACTGCCCTTTGGCCTCACCACAGCCCCCAGGATGTTCACCAATTGTATGGCAGTAGTGGCAGCTCACTTGAGACTGCAGGGATTCTGCTTGTTTCCATATTTGGATGACTGTCTCATTACCGCTCCTACCAGGCATCAACTGGTACAAGCTTGAGTCCAAGTGTTGCAGACTTGTTCCAATCTTGGAGTAATCATCAATCACAGCAAGTCACAATTACAACCCACCCAGACATTAGAATTTATAGTAGCAGTGTTCAACACAGTATCCATGGTGGCATCTCTTCCCCTTTCAAGAGTACAGACAATAAGAAATCAGGTAAAGTAAATAATTTGCAGTACCATAATTTTAGCCCAGTTGATTCTTCAAGCCCTGGGATCAATGTCAGTGGCAGTAGTCTTAGTTCCTTTACCAAGATATTGCGTGAGAATTCTGCAGTGGATGCTACAGACTCAATGATTAATTCTCTCTCGGCCTATGTTGACAAGGATAAGAATAACTCAGGTATGCAAAAGGTATCTTTCCTGGTGGATGGAGTCACAACAACTGTTGGTAGACTGTCCTTTCATTCTTCTTCTGACAAAGGCCACAGTGAATACGGATGCTTCCCAGATTGGTGGTGGAGGGGAGCATTTTCTGGGGAGGACAGTCCAAATCACTTGGTCCCTCGAGAAGGCCAACTCACATATCAGTGTTCTGGAAATGAGATTGGTGCTTTTGGCATTGCAAGCATGCCAAAACTCTCTCTCTCTTAGAATGATTGCAATCCAAATGGACAACATGTCAATAGTTTGGTACATAATCAAACAAGGAGGAATCAGATCTTGGCAATGGGTAATTTCTTCCAACTGCTTTCTGATTGCAATGTATATTCTGGGGCAGTCCAATGTGATAGCAAACAAACTGTGCAGGTCCATAATACTACCTCATTAGTAGTCTCTTAGCAACAAAGTGACAGACATGATTTTCCACCAGTGGGGCCAGCCTTGCTGTAGTCTCTTTGCATCTCCCCTAAACAAGTGCAGCAGCTTCTTTGCCCTAATCCCCCCTCTGGGGGAGACATTGAGGGATGCCCTACTCCACAATTGGCCCTCCAGTCTTCTATACGCTTACCCCCTGATTTCTTTAATTCCCAAATTCCTCCAGAAAGCAGCCAGGTTGAAGAGCAAAGTTGTCCTCATTGAGTCTTACTGGCCTCTACAAATTTGGTTCTCCTTCCTTTGGCCTTATCTTCTGCACCCACCACTCCAGACTTTCTATCTCACCCAACAGGAATGATTCATCCAGACATCTCAAACCTCAGACAGACTGCGTGTTCTTTTCAGTTCCATTGATAGCCAGGCAACCTATGCTGTCTTCGCCTGTCCGTTCCATTCTGTTATCAGCCCATAAACCCTCTATGAGTAAACTCTACAGAAGTAAATGTAGAAGATTCATTTGGTGGGCAGAGCAGAAGCAAGTACAACCCCGATGCATTCTGTTCTTGAAATTTTAGCCAGTTTATTTAATGAGGGTGCTAGTTCATAGACTATCAAATTCCAACTCACAGCCGTTTTGAATTTCCATGTGGAGTTTCAGAATTCTTCCCTGGCTCCCTCTAAACTATGCAAAGCTTTTTTGAAAAGTACTCTTCTACTTAGACCTCCTTACAGTGATCCTATATCACCATGGGATTTAAATTTGGTACTGAAAGCCTTGACACAGTCTCCCTTTGAACCTGCAGCTAAATGTGATCTAAAATTCTTAACCTGGAAGACTATCTTTTTATTTGCAATTACATCTGCTAGAAGAATTTCAGAACATCAAGCATTATCCTGTAAGCCCCCATATTTGATCTTCTGCAAGGCCAGGGTCACCTTACGTACCAATGCTTCCTTTCTACCTAAGGTGGTGTCAGAATCCACCATTAACCAAACCATTAACCTGCCAATATTTTTTCCAAACTTTGCAAATAAAGGAGAGTATATGCTGCACTTTCTGGATGTTCATAGGCAATTGTGTTTCTACCAGCACAGAACAAAACAAATTAGAAATACAGACCAGCACATCACAAAATGGGCAAATCAGTCACAAAGGTAACTATAGCCAGATGGTTGACAGATTGCATCTCATTTGTCTACACTAAATTGAATCTATCCCTACCAAAACCATTAAAGGCTCATTCAACTAGATCTATGGCTACTTCGACTGTATGCCAGTCTAGAGCATCCATGGATGATAGTTGTGCGGCTGCTACTTGGTCAAATCTTCATATCTTTATCACTCATTACAAACTGGATCTGGTCTCAAGGGGAAGAATGGCCTTTGGCTCAACCATACTCAGAAATATCCTTCCTTAGGGTCCACCCAAGAATATAAGTAGCTGGGGATTCTGTCCTATACGTTGCGGAACAAATGAAAATTGACAACATCAGATAAAGAAGTTATGTACTTACCATAACATTCTATCTGTGTTGTCTATTTTCAGTTTTTCTCAACTCCTCACCTCCGTCCCCCTCCATATATCGTAAATGACTTCTGGAGAAATGACACTCATAGGTGCACCATATGTTCCACGTGTTGAACTCCAGTTTATGGCAATTCTTTTATATTCATTCTCTCCTTTTCACAAGCTGTAAGTAAGATCTGAGGAGGGTTAGACATATTGCATTATTGGTAGGAAAGGAGCTCTAGAGATTGTTTGCGGCCACAAGCTAGATTAATGGCTGAGTCAGATCTGACTATTGGATCTGAACCCATACACTGAGGAAGAATGAAAATGGACAACAGATGGAAAGTTATGGAACGTTCTTCCAAGCATCTCATGGAATCTAACCGATTCCTTCTGACAAAGATGGGAGAGCTTTTGATTTGTTTGGGAAGAAGGTGTATACATCTTCCACCTTAGCTTTCTGAACAGTAAATTATCAAGCTCACATGTCTAAATGTCTCCTGGCTTTTTTGATAATCTATAATAATTGATTGCTAATCTTCTTTCTTCAACACCAAGACAGACTTAAACACTCTCTTAAGTGTTCTTATGACACTGCTGATACTGTGTCTAGGGCAACTGGTATTGGGTCAGTTATGATGAGATTTGCTTTTTTTTACATACTTAACATTTACTAGCCCAGTATCCTTTTTTAGGAAACAATTCAAATAATCCCAGCAATTCCAGTAGAAGACCTAAGATACTTTTTAAGATTTTCTGTGTCTGGTTCACATTTTCAGTTTTCTGCTTTATCATTTGGATAGTGAGCAGCACCAACAGTGTTTTACAAAGTGGCTGGCTTGAGTAAGAGCTCATTTACATTTTTCCTTATTTAGGTGACTGCCTTATTTTTGCAGACTCTTTTCTAGACTGTCAGGGATCTCTTCTTTTTGTAAAGCATTTTCTAGTCAATCTAGGGTTTCAGCTAAACCCAGAAAAGTGTTCCCTCATTCAGTCTAGTGTTTTTCAGATGTCTTCTAGATACATCCCTCATAATGGCCTTTCTTTCTTTGGACGAAGTGGACTTTTACAAGGAACAATCTCAAAATACTAGGATTTAGGATACCCACAATTGTCATGAGTCCCCTGGCCAGATTGTATATGACAAAAATTCAGTGGTTCCTCAAATCTGTCTGGATCCAACACCATTAACCCCTTTCCTTTCAGATTCGGTGATGGGTTTTGTAAATAAAAGATTTGTGGGTGGGTAAATCAGTTATCTCTTGATCTGTATCTCCCTTTCTTCCCTCTGTAACTACAAATGCACCATATTTTGCACCATATTTTGCATGTGGAGCAGTCCTTACAAGCAGGTATCTAAAAAGAAATGTCAGGAGGGGTCCAAGAAAAGTAGGGATGCTTTTAGAAAAAGGGACAGCCTTCTACTTCAGAATGACTATTCCAACATTCTTTCTGTCTCTCCTAGCCACCCTCCCCCCCCCACTCTCACCCCCACATTTTCCCTTCAAATCTGTCCAGAAGCTGATTCTTAGTTTTCTTCTTTGGCAGCAGATTGTTTTAGGCAATTGAGTTCTGAGCATAGTTCAGAAGGGTTACAAATGGCACTGGATAGACATATCTCCTTTTCAAGGAATCATCCTTTGAACCAGACAGAATTTTATTTCCCTCAGGTTCTTCATCATATGCTTTGCTTGGGGTGGGGGGGGGGTCATAGGTCTAGTGCCTCAAAACTAAAGGGGAGAAGAATTCTATTCCAGAATGTTTATGCTGCCTAAAAGGGTCCTTTTTGGAGACCAGTACTTGACCTATCCTTTCTCAACATTATTTGTGAAAGTACCAAAGTTCAACATGTTGACCTTACAGAGTATGTTACCTCTCATTTCTCTTCTAGGTTTCATGGTAACTCTAGACTTAAAAGATGTTCATCATCGCATCCTTTTTGCCACAGAATTCAGAGTTATCCTCAGATTTCCTATGTCTGGGTCCCATTATCAGTTTTCTGCTTTATCATTTGGATAGTGAGCAGCACCAACAGTGTTTTACAAAGTGGCTGGCTTGAGTAAGAGCTCATTTACATTTTTCCTTATATTGAAGACTGCAGGGCATTCACATATTCCCTTATTTAGATGACTTATTTATCTTTGCATTTTACAGGTGTCAAGAGTCCCTTTCACATGTTACAAGTTTCTTTCTCAACCTGGAATTTTAGATCAACTGTCAAAAATTTATTCTTATAGGATTGTGTTCAACAGAAGGAAGACACTGTTGCAGAAAAGAGGAAAATACCAGGATGCAAAATACTTCCTTACCAGCCTCAGTAAGAAGCTGAGATCCCTCCAAAGCTAGTTACGAAAATAAAATCGCCAAAGATTCCAAGGACAACCACAAGGCATTATATAGTTATGTCAAGAATCTAAATGGCAATGCTCAGATCTGCTCTGAGCTACAACAGAATGGAATTAAATGCACTGATCCCAAGAATATTGTCAATATCCTGGCAGATCGCTTCAGTGACAACTTCACCCCCCTCTCACCCCCCAAAAAGACCCATCTCAATACCAAAAGATTGCCAAATTCCGGTAATCACGGCCACACAGGTAAGAAACACACTCTCCAAAGCTAAGAATACAGCATCCATGGGACCAGATGACATCCCGGGCTGTGTACTACATGAACTACAAAATGAACTGGCACCTCACCTAAGTGTCATGTTTAATCATAGCCTCACCTCAGGCTTCATGCCCAATGAGTGGCGCACAGCTACAGTTATCCCACTCCACAAGGGGAGATCCACCTTGGATCCCGGGAAATATTGTCCCATCAGTCTGACGAGCCTGATCTGCAAAGTCATGGAATGCATTGTAATGGAACTTATAAACAAAGACATTGGCAACCTTCAGACACTGGACCCCATCCAGTTTGGTTTCGTAAAGGGCCGATCTTGTCTCCTTAACCTGATTGACTTCTTCAAATCAGTCTCCAAAGCCATGGATGAGGGCAAGGCAGTCCACGCAGCCTATCTGGACCTTACCAAGGCCTTCAACACCATCCCCCACTCTGGAATCATAGATAAACTTGCTAAGCTGGGCATTAATCCCTACATCACTCAATGGTTTGCCAACTGGCTTAATGACAGAATCCACACTGTAAAAGTAGCCGACTCAAAATCCAGCTCCAGACAAGTGGAGTACCTCAGGGTTCAGTCCTGGGACCGCTCTTGTTTGGCATCTATGTCTCTGAAGTACAGGCCATCACTAAGGGACTCTGGCTAACAAAGTTCGCAGATGACTGCAAACTGGGAGCCATTATTGAATCCCCAAATTATGTGGATATTCTGCAAAAGGGCCTTACAGAAACAGATGCTTGGTGCTAGAGCCATGGGCTCAAGCTCAGTGCCAAGAAATGTATAGTTATCCCCTTTGGGAAAAACCATGTACCCATGAATTACCACATAAATGGCAGTACACTAAACATGTAAAATGTGATAAGGGACTTAGGGACATAGGTGGACAGTGGTCTCACCTTCGATAACCACATTGCCACAGCAGTCAGGAAATCATTCTATGTGGCACACCTCATCGCTAAGGGCTTTTCATCCAGAAAAAAGGATGTCATTGTCACACTGTACTCATCCCTCTTTAGACCCATTATAGAGTACAATTCCCCATTTGGTATGTACCTCACAAGACATCTGCAACAACTGGAAAGGCCACAGAAATACCTCACTAAAAGAATCACAACCTTAAAGTAGATGCCCTATGCTGACCGTCTAAAAATACTCCAGCTACACTCTGTCGCATATTGCCTACTCAGAGGTGATCTCTGATTAACATACAAGGCCATGTAAAACCCAGAGCTGTTGGACATGCTGCACTTAAAAAAATCCCAATCCATCAGAGCCACACACTCCAGGGATCTAAAACTGGTCATCACAATGAACAAAACATGCTGGAGGGATAGGTACCTGACCCAGAGACTCCCCATACTCTGGAATAGACTGCCCATACATGTCAAGCTGAGCATCTCTTTGGCTCTCTTCAAAAGGAACCTTGATGATTGGATGGGAGATAGGAAATTCACCCTGGGGATCACGCCAGTTGCCCTGCTAGACAGGGGATTCTGGGAAGAAATAGCCAGGGAATTGTTATGGCTAGGCTTGTATAGGCCCTAGGGCCAATAGCCTAGTACCAACTTATGAACCTATAAGATGCCTTCTAAATTCTTCCTGAAAAATGCAATTCCCACTCAAGAGAAAATGGGCTTGTGCCAGGAAATCTTCCTGAGCTTTTCAAATCAGTGTCAGACTTCAGACAGGAAGATATCTCAGGATTCTATGATTCATGGTATTCCTCTTGCCAGGTTGCACATGAGAAAAATCCACTGGCTCTTAAAAACTATATGGATCCAACATTTTCACAGTCTGAAATTTCAGATTCTAGTTTTTGATTAGGTGAATAGAGAATTGCTGTGGTGGAGACAACAGATTGCTCTGAATCTAGACCTTCCATTCCTTCTTCCACCCCCAGCTCAATCTGCAACAGTGGATGCTTTGCTTGGGAGGCAGTTTCAATGAAGGCAAGAGTGCAGGGTCTTTGGAACAAAACAGAAAGGCCAAAGCGCACAAATGTAAAGGAAATGATAGCTGTGATCTATGCTGTAGAATATTTTCATTATCTGTGGTCTATGGGACCACTGTAGGTGGGTACAGGCAACACCACAGTGATGCAGTATGTAAACAGACAGGGAGCATCCAGTCTTACCCTCTGTGCTATGGTGGCTTTGCAGGTTGCTATGAAGCATTGTTTAACCCTCCAAGCTTCGTGCATTCCTTTAGGGAAAAGTGTAGTGGTAGACAAGCTGAGCAAGACTAGGACAGATCCTTCCAAATAGAGGATGTACAGCAGGTATTAAAGGAAGCAAGAAAACCTGCTACTAGAAATTCCTATGTTAGCAAGTGGAAAAGATTTTCTAGCTAGTGCTGCACTAATAACCAGGGCTCAGTCAGGGATTATGTATCACTGGTTCTTAAAAATTTGTGTGAGTTACTATCCTCTGACTTGTCTTATTCCTTTAACAAAGTCCATCATTTGTCCATTTCAGCATGTCTGTTCATGGATCTTCCTGTTTCTTCCATGTCTTTGGTCAAGCAGTTCTTGAAGATGGGGGGAGGTTTGCATGTAAGACCACCTAGGAAACAGCAACACCTGCTTGGTATCTTAACATTTTGCTGGGAAAAGCTAACTTTGTCTTCTTTTGAACCAGCTCATCTGGCTGATTTATGGTTTTCTGCTCTGACTTTTGCAAGAAAAGTGTCTGAGTTGTAAGTTGTCATAGTGAGTGAACCCTATTTGGTTTTCATAGCGATAGGGTTACTTTAAGGACAGATCCCTCATTCATGCCAAAAGTTGTTTCAGAGTTTACATTGACTCAAGCCATCAGTTTCCCTGTTTTCTATCCAGAGCCTAAAATTAGGGAGAAAAGATTCTCCATACTCTGGACGTGCACAGGCAATTTGTGTATTATCTTGACAGAACAAAGTCCTTTAGGAAGCTGTTTATCTCCTATGATGGGAAATGAAAGGGGGAACAATGCCAAAACAGACTATTTCAAGATGATTGTCAGTTGCTATTGCTTTTTGTTATTCCCACCCAGGAGAATCTATTCCAAACAGAATTAAGGCATATTCTACAAGAGCTTTGTTTTCCTTGATGGCATATTGGAAAGGAGTGGACCCTAGAAGCATTCTATAGGCAGCTACTTGATCCTCTGTGCATACTTTTAGAAAACCTTGCAAACTGGATTCCTTCTACAGATCCAGCAAAAGTTTTGCAGGGATCATACTCAATGGGTTCCTGGATCCTAATCCTTCCTCCTTCCAGGATAGACAAACTATGGTAATTTACCAAAATAACTGTAGGCTATTTCAGTAGTAAGAATGATGAACATTATACAGTTGTGGGAATTGCACTTACCATAACAGTCAGTCTTCAAATTCTTAGCTGCTGCAGTAGCTGCACACTCCCTTCATTCCAGCCTTTTCTGTTTATATTTACTTTTTTGAGATAAAAATGATATGTTCTCAACTTTTCTGGGTTTTAGGACAAGTAGACTCTCCCTTTTGTGAACAAGAAAGTCCTGAAGAAATTGATGCCCAGGCTGCTGTTTTCTCCCTGTGGATCGCGAGACTCAGCAGTGGCGGTATATGTGTGGAAGGGAACCAGAGACTTTTTAAGACTGGTTGGCCAGTATATCTTGGCTAAATAGTTATAGGTTACTCCTGCAATGAAGAATTCAAACATCTGCTGTTATGATAAGTGCAACTTACACAACTATGCTTTTCTACCTCTTTGGAATTTCCTGGTTGACAAATGCTTATAAATAAATAAATGATGTAGTTACTAAAGAAACAAAATATTAAATGTTAAGAAAACAGCATACAGTTCCTTCAAACTTTGCCCAACAAAATGCAGCAAGACTAAGGTCAAGTGTATCCAATACTAACTTACAAAAACAGCCAAAAGAAACAAAGCTTCATGTGACATAAATCCTGCCATTGCAGTTAGCACAGGTAATTAAATGGCTATAAGCTGTTAATGACCTGCTGTCTATAGTCTAGGATTTAATTCATTCAGCCTGTCTGTGTTTTTTAGCAAATCACTTAACCATACTCCTGGGTCACCCCTAAAAAGGGGGTGCTTGAGTACAGTGAGCTTACCTGGTTAACAGATTTAAAAAAATGGGTAACAGTAATAAGGTCTTCTATAACCACAACTGAAAAATGAAGGAGAGGAAACACTAAACAAAAGAGCATCACCATAACAGAACCAACAGATATAGCTAACATGCTAGCATACAGATGTGAAGTAAATTTCAGGCCACAAAGGGGAACCCAATCTAATCTTCCTCCTTGTAACACAATCCCACCAGAAATTACATCTAAAATGGTTACCTCTGCTGTCAGTAAGGTCAGAAACACCAGATCTGATGTCAATTTTCATTCTATCCTCAGCTGTTGGGTTCGGATCTGAACCTCGGATTTGACTCTGCCATTACAAAAGTTTGTGGTAACCAAAATCCTTCTCCCTTACCCATAATGCACCAACCCCTAACATACCTCAGATCTTGTTTGCCACTTTTTACGAAAAAAACATGGTCAGTTGTAGCTCTTGAGTTTCTTTAAAGTTAAGTGTAGTTTTTCTCTTTCATTTCTTTAATATCTTATATGTATATTTTTTGTTCCCTTACCCTTTTTACATTACTGTATTTCTTGTTTACCATTGTTGGTAATCAATTATCTTCTATATCTGTCTGTCTTACATGTTAGTGTAGTATTAGTTATCATTGTTGGTATTCTCTTTCCTTTCATAGGTTCATAGGTGTGTACTAGGCTAATGGCCCTGGGGCCTTTACAAGCCTAGCCGCTCTTTCTTTTCTGTACCACTAAATAATAACAAAAAAAGAGTTTTTCTTCTGTCTTACTGTTTTTCTATTTATGTCTCAAGCATGTATGAGAAAGGACCTGCTGGTTTTAAAAAGTGTCTGAAATGTGGGCACAAATTGCCCCTTTCAGATGCTCATACCCTTTGCACTTATTGTTTAGATCCTCAGCATCTTCAGGAGGATTGTTCCATTTGTAAAAACTTCAGTCCCATAGCTCTAGTGGATAGGAAAAATAAGCTTATCATTAAAGGTTTATTGCTTTACTCT
This sequence comes from Protopterus annectens, assembly GCF_019279795.1. Taxonomy (NCBI): domain Eukaryota; kingdom Metazoa; phylum Chordata; order Ceratodontiformes; family Protopteridae; genus Protopterus; species Protopterus annectens. The sequence goes on along the minus strand of NC_056734.1, from coordinate 723,094,870 downwards.
TTTGGTGAAGCTATCTGTGGGTCTCAGTCCCCCAAGAATAAAGCTAAGAAGTCCCTATCAAAGTTTCCTAAGCCTAAGACTTCCTCAACTCTTTCTTCTGAGCTGTCAAGGAAGAGACCAAAGTCAGATCTGAAAATTTCTCACAATTCCTCTCCTTTGGATATGAAGAAAAATAAAATGGTGGATCCTATGGCCTTGGATCTTACAAAGAAACCCACAGATCCGACTACTTCAGATCTGATAATTCCTCCTAAGACTAGATATTCTCCTTCTAATGATCCAGTGCCTTCCAGGGTTCCCATCCCTTTTTTGGAGAGGCACAGATCCAAGTCACCTTCCCTTGCCTCGACTAGTTCATCCAGAAGTTTAACTGAGGAAGATGTGGACAGAATGATGAGGAAGTTTCTCTCAGCACAGATTCAGGTGGGTGTTTTATTGGCCCCTACCCCCTCAGGGTCAGGATGCCCATCCATCTAGAACACCACCACTTCTTGCTCCTTTTCTGATCCCTCAGGTTGCTCAGATCCCCGGATCCAATCTGCTGGGTCCATCTGGTTTGGATCTGAAGATAACTTTATCTTCAGATCTGAAGCTAGCTTTGAGTATACTGGCTCTGATATCCTTGGATCCAGATGACTCTCAGACCCGAAGCTTCCTTGTCAGGTCCAAAGCATTGGAGTCAACTCCAAGGGTTTTGGAGCCATTTCTGTGCCTCGGTGCATTGGCACTGGATAGCTCAAGTCTGACTTCCTTCTTGGGGCAGTTGCTTTTGGGGCAGAGGGAGGCAGCCGTCCAGAAACCTGTCTTCTCGGAGCTGAGATCTTCCTTTTCTCTGGAGCAGTCTACCTTTGAGGTAGTGAACAGAGTATTTTCTGCTCTGACAGGATGGATGGGTCCTGTCACTTGGATCTTTAATCCAGTTCCCAGCTGCCTGTGCACTTGGAGCCACATCATTCTATGTCACAGGGACAGCCATCTCGAGACCCCCAGATCACCCAGCAGGGTTTCCAGATCTCTTCCAACACTTCACTGGAGCATCCCACAGAGGAAGTCCCTAGGAAGAGAAAGTGCAAGAGGAGGCACTTGGACTCTCCACAAGAGTCATAGGTTCATAGGTTCATACTAGGCTATCTGCCCGAGGGCATTTACAAGCCTAGCCCATAGTTTTGTGGCTTACGCCACCCCTTTAGTATGGGGAACTATACCCATTATTTTGCTGTGCCTCTGTTGAGCAGTGACACTGAGGTAATCCCTGGGGTATATCTGCGATCTCCCATCCATTGGTCAAGATTTCTCTTGAACAAGGCCAGCGAGGTGCTCTGCCTCACATATACCAGGATTTTATTCCACAGCATAGGGAGTCTTTGGGTGATGAATCTATCCCTCCAGCACGTCCTATTAATAGCCGTGTCGAGGTTTAAGTCTCCCGCCCTTGTGGCTCTGACGGATCTAGATTTTTTGAGGTGAAGCATATTCATCAAATCTGGGTTTGACATGGCCTTGTATGTTAGGCAAAGGTCACCTCTGAGCAAGCGGTAAGCAACTGAATAGAGCTGGAGTTCTTTCAGTCGGGCAGCATAGGACAGATGTTTGAGACCCTTTATCCTTTTGGTGAGGAACTTTGTGGCCTCTCCAGCTGCTGCAAGTGTCGGGTCAGATACATTCCGAATGGGGCATTGTACTCAATCATTGGTCTGATGAGTGATGAGTATAGGGAGACTATGACCTCCCTTGATCTAGATGAGAATCCCTTCATGATAAGGTGGGCAATGTAGAAGGTCTTCCTAACTACTTTAGCTACATGGGTGTCGAATGACAGACTACTATCAACCTGGGTCCCCAGGTCCCTGATAACTTCTTCTGTACTCAGTGGATTGCCACCTATTTGGTAGCTAGGGGTAACCTTGTTTTTCCCAAAGGGTATGACTATGCATTTCTTGGCATTTAACTTTAGGCCATGGCCTGAGGATATTGATTATGATTCAGTAAGGGAGAAGAGTCCTCACAATCACCTCCAGAAGACATCTCATTTGGAGACATCCTTGAGATCCTGAAGGAGAGAGGTTGTTGTACCTCCAGCAACCCTTCACTGGAGGAATCAGTATTTTTGGAGGCATTTGGAGCTGGCCTGTCTACCTCCTAGGTTACCCCACCTGCCAGCAACCTCATTGATTTGGTCTCTCAGTTGCAGTGGAAGGACCCTCACTCAGTTGAACCAATCCCTAAGAGGCCAGATTGGATTCTGTCTCCACTGGTCGGGAATGAATTTTGGAATAAAGGGGTGCCTGTGGATACCCTGGTCAGAGTGGCAGCCAATAAGAAGGAACTTGCTGAACAAAGTTCCTCTGTTCATCCCCTAACAGGGAGTCCAGGGGGACAGACAGGTTTAGGAGGTGTGTCTGTGTGTCAGCGACCTTTGTTCTTAGGTTGCTGAACTATTTGGCACATTTTACTAGATTACAAAGGGATTTGATCAAGGAACTTTCAAAATTCCTTTCAGGAACCATTACTACTGAGGCTCAATCCTCTGTGGCCTCTCAGTTAGCTACCCTCCAGTCCATTTCAAATTTATCCATGAGGGTTATTTCTTATGCAGCTGAAGGTGCCTCAGTGGCAGCAGATTCAGGCATAGCCATTAGGAGGCATGCCTGGGAGTACTTATTTTATTTTGTGTAGCCTCATTTGTCAATGCACCCATTGATGGCAGTTTGTTGTTTAGCTCAAAGATGAAGGACACATTATCCAGGTGTGAGAAGGATTGAATGACCCTTTCTGCAGTGGGCGCATGTTTTTCAACCCCTCAAAGATCCTTTTCTATGAATCAACAAGGTGGTAGGAAAATGTGGTTCAGGACGTCTCGAGTCCTTTCCATTAAACACATGGAGAAAGTTCCCCTAGGAGAAGAGGGTGGAACTGTAATGGACAATGTTATCCTCATGGCAGAGGAGGCCTGAAAAACCAAAGGTCCGGAGATTCTTTCTCTGATAGACCCTATCAGTGTTCCTGAAAGGAGGCCAGATTGTCCCCCTCTGGAGGCAATCAGGAGTCAACTATCCCAGCACCAGAGACCATGGCTAGATATAGCAAGAGATACATGGGTGCAGAGGATTATTTCCAGAAGTTATGTAATTCCCTTTTCCCTTTCACCCCCATCTGTATGCAAAATTCCCCATGTTCCACTCAGTCAGAGGAAAGAAGCAGCATTCAAAATACAAAAGCTGCTAGAAAAAAAGAGTAATCCAAGAGATCCCATTAGACCAGATAGAATCTTGAATTTACTCAAGATCTTTTTTAGTGCCAAAGAAAACAGGGGACTGGAGACCAATTTTGGATCTCAGTACTTTGAACAAGTCAGTTCAACATACAAAGTTTTGGATGGTCATGGTTCAGTCCATTCTTCCTTTCTCAGGCAAGGATGACTGGATGTGCTCAATAGACCTTCAGGATGTGTACTGTCATATATAGATGAACAGACAGTCCAGAAGGTATTTATGCTTCCAGCTGGGAGCCAGTCACTGTCAGTTCAGAGCACTGCCCTTTGGCTTCACCACATTCCCCAGGGTTTTACCAAATGTATGGCAGTGATAGCAGCTCACTTGAGACTGCAGGGATTCCATGTGTTTCCATATCTAGGTGACTGTTTCATTACTGCCCCGACCAAGCATCTACTAACAAGAGCAAGAGGTCATGTACTTCAGATTTGTTCTCATCTTGGGATAACCATAAATTATGAAAAGTCTCAGTTACAACCAACTCCAACCTTAGAATTCATAGGAGCAGTCTTCAACATGATATCAATGCCAGCCTCTCTTCCTATTTCAAGAGTACAACCTATTATATACCAGGTCAGAAATATAATTTGCAGTACAAAAACTTCAGCCCAGTTGATCCTTCAATCTTTGGGATCTCTGTCAGCTGCCATAATCTTAGTATATCTGGCAAGACGTCATATGAGAATTCTTCAGTTGATGCTAGCAGCACAGTGGTCTTTACCAGAGCATGTCATGACAAATAAGAATTACTCAAGCATGCAAGGGATACTTCTGTTGGTGGATTCACTCAGATCAAATTCTACAAGGCCATCCTTTCATTCTACCTCAAGGCCATAGTGGCCACAGATGCTTCCCAGATGGGGTGGGGGGGCACTTTCTGGGGAAAACAGTCCAAGGCACTTGGTCTCCTGAAGAGGCAAACTTCCATATCTATGTCCTAGAGATGGGAGCAGTGCTATTAGCATTGCATCCCTTCCAGGACATTCTCCCTTTAGGGACAGTTGCAATCCGGATAGATAATATGTCAGTAGTTTGGTACATCAGCAAACAAGGAGAGACCAGATCTTACCCCTTGTGTCAAGAAGCACTCAGAGTGTGGCAATGGGTAATCTCATCCAACCACTTTCTCATAGCAACACACATTCCAGGGAAATCAAATGTGATAGCACACAAATTAAGCAGGTCCATTCTTTTATCTTACGAGCGGCCTCTCAACATGAAAATTGAAGAAATGATTTTCCATCAATGGGGCCAGCCTTGCTGCAATCTTTTGCTTGTCCTCTAAACAACAAATGCAGCAGCTACTTTGCCCTAATCCCCCATCAGGGGGAATCACTGAGGGATGCTTTACTTCATGATTGCCACCCCCAGTCTACTTTATGCTTGCCCGCCAATTCCCCTGATTCTGAAATTTCTACAGAAACTTGTCAGGTTGAAGAGCAAAGTCATCCTCATTGCACCTTACTGGCCTCGTCAGATTTGGGTTCCCTTCTTATGGCCTCATCTACTTTGCCAGCATTAGATTCTGGATCTGATTCCAGACCTCATGTCACATCTGACAGATATTGTTCATCTGGATATCTCAAACCTCAAGCTAATAGCATGGTTTCTCCAGTTCCGTTAATTTCCAGACAACCCATGCTCTCTTCCTCTGTCCATCATATACTTTTATCATCCCATAAACCATCTGCAAGAAAGCTTTATACAAGTGGAAAAAGTTCATTTGCTAGGCACAATGAAAACACATTGATCCATTTTCAGCTCTGATACATAGCATACTGGAATTCTGGGATTAATTTTTAATGAGGGTGCTAGCTCCTTTACCATTAACGTTCAGTTAGCAGCAATATCTAAATTTTCATATTGAAGTTGAAAATTCTTCTCTGGCTTCTTCTAAACTTTGTAAAACATTTTTGAGAGACACTCCCCTATTGATCCCCCCCCCCCCCCGTATAAAGATCCTACTCCACCATGGGAATCGAACATGGTACCGCAGGACTTAATTCATTCCCCCTTTGAACTAGCAGCTAAATGTGATCATAAGTTCCTGACCTAGAAAACTATCCTTCTAGTGGCCATTACCTTTGCCAGAAGAATTTCAGAACTTCAAGCATTGTCATTGAAACCTCCCTACTTGATCTTTCATAAAGATGGAGTTACATTATGTACCAATGCATCTTTCCTTCCCAAGGTGGTGTCAGAAAACAATATCAACCAATCCATTAATTTGCCAGTATTCTTTCCTAAATTTGCAAACAAATGTGAATATATGCTGCATTTATTGGATGTTCACAGACAATAAAGTTTTTACTTACATAGAACAAGAGAAATCAGGAAGACAGATCAATTATTCATCTCCTTTGCAGATCTGAAATTGGGCAAACCAGTTACAAAGGTAACTTTAGTCAGATAGCTGACGGATTGCATTTCTTTTATCTATAACAAGTTGGACTAACCTTAACAAAACCTGTAAGAGCCCATTCAACTAGGTCCATGGCAACTTCTTCAGTGTTTCTATCCAGGGCTTTCACGGATGGCATATGTGCAGCTGCAACCTGTTCTAATCCTCATACCCTTATCATTCATTACAAATTGGATCTGGACTTCAGGGATAGAACAGTCTTTGGCTCAGCTGTGCACAGGAATATCATTTCTTAGTGTTCACCCAGGATTTTAGGTTGCTGCGGACTCTGTCCCAGCAGTTGAGGATAGAATGAAAATTGACAACATCAGATAAAGAAGTTATGTACTCATCAAAACGTTCCATCTCTGTTGTCCATTTTCATTCTTCCTCAACTTCCTACCCAACAGCCCCTCAACCCTTATTACAGCAGACTTCTGGAAGAACAAGATATTGTAAACAAACCACTGTCCTTAATGCTGAGGTCCAGATATAGTTCCTTTTGTAGGATTTATACTTATTGAGCAAGGGACGGCTTGCACCTGTCACCCCTGGGCTTCCGGATATTGGCAAAGGCTCTTGCCACCCTCATAGTGCCTTTTTTAGGCAAGGCTCAAATGATAAACCTACCACCCTAGAAAACAAAAATGGAGAAAAACTAAGGGTAATACTGCTCAATGCCAGAAGTCTAAACCTCAAGATGCACGCCCTCGAAGCCCTCCTCAGTATGGAGAACATCGATGTCTGTGCTGTGACTGAAACCTGGTTCAAGGCTCCTGAGAGCACCCCAGCACTATCAGGTTATACCTCATATCATGCGTTCCGGCCCCAAAATCCGGACCGAACCACAAAGGAGGGGGAGTATCCATATTCATAAAGGATACCCACACCTCCAGGTTAGTGGCAACGCATGAAGCATCGGAGACCATCCAGGTGCAATTAACCATAGATAAAACTGCCCTACAGTTTGTAGCATGCTACAGACCACCTTCTCAAACTCAGGAAACCCACACAGCCTTCCTGAAGACACTGGAGAGTATGAATGTCTCTCCAAACACCATCATATTGGGTGACTTCAACTACCCAAACATAGACTGGGAACATTACTCAAGCCCCAACACCCTAGCCCAAAGGTTCCTGGAGTTCATAAACTCAAATGCTATGGAACAACTAGTCACCATTCCCACAAGAGGAGAAAATATACTAGACCTGATCATCACAAACATGGGGACAAAATGCTCCACACCGGAAGTATATCCCTCATTGGTGAGATCAGACCATAAATTAATCTCATTGGAGATCCACATCCCGCCCCCACCCCAGCAAAAAGACCACAGTGAAGAACTTCTCAAAAGCAAACTTCACACTTCTTAAGACTGGAGTGGTATCCTTCAAGGCCCTGAGCCAGTGGAAACCACAACCCACGCTGCTGAAACCCTTACAAATGCCTTCTACGAGCACCTCCAGGAATGTATGGATCAAGCAATCCCTAATAAAATCAAGACCCTTTCCACCAAAGGCAGGCGCCCGGTCTGGTGGACCCCAGCCATAAACAAACTCTACAACAAGAGGAGAAAGCTACTACATGACAGAGCAAAATCCCTAAAAGAGAAGGCATCTCTGATCAATACTAGCAAAAAACTACGATCACTCATAAAATCATCCAAGGCCAACTTTGAGAGAAAAATTGCTAATGACACAAAAGACAATCATAAGGCCTTCTTTAGCTATGTTAGAAACCTGGGTGGAAACTCCCAGATATGCTCAGAATTAGTCCAAAATGATAAAAAATCACTGAACCCACAGACATTGCCAACATACTGGCAGACAGGTTCAGTGCAAATTTCTCCTCCCTCCCCCAAAAGGAGAAATATCTATCCCACCAGAGTCTAGCCTCCCAAACATCTCAGATGCCCAGGTGAGAGCTGCTCTCTAAAGCAAAAAACACAGCATCAATGGGACCGGACGGTGTCCTCGGCTGTGTGCTACACAAACTCAATGAGGAACTAAACCCACACATAAGGCTGCTGTTTAATCTTAGCCTTACTACAGGATACGTACCCAAAGAATGGCGTACGGCAACTGTTGTCCCACTCCACAAAGGTGGTGCTTCTACGGACCCTGGAAATTACCACCCCATAAGCTTGACGAGCCTTGTCTGCAAAGCTATGGAGAGGATCATAATGGAACTCATAAATAAAGACATTGGGGACCTACAGACACTGGATCCTACCCAATTTGGCTTTGTCAAGGGAAGATCCTGCCTCTTGAACGTGGTCGACTTTTTCGAAACAGTCACTAAGGCCATTGATGAGGGTAAGGCAGTTCACACAGCCTACCTTGACCTAGCAAAAGCGTTCGACACAATACCCCACTCGGGCATCATAGAAAAGCTCACCAGCTTAGATGTAAACCCATATGTCACAAGATGGATTGCAAACTGGCTCAAGGACAGAACACACAGGGTTAGAGTTGCTGGTGCCATGTCAGACTCTAAGCCGGTCACGAGCGGTGTCCCACAGGGCTCAGTCCTGGGCCCCCTCTTGTTCGGCATTTATTTTTCTGAAGTGCAGGCAAACATAGGGGATTGTGGCTGACAAAATTTGCAGATGACTGCAAACTGGGCACCATAATTGACACTCCATCAGACACAGACATCCTCCAGAGAGGTCTCATAGAAATGGATAACTGGTGCCAGAGCCATGGCCTTAAGCTAAATGCCAAAAAATGTATAGTCATACCCTTTGGGAAAAACAAGGTAACCCCTAATTACCACATAGGTGGTAATCCATTAAACACGGAAGAAGTTATCAGGGACCTGGGGACCCAAGTTGACAGTAACCTCTCTTTTGACACTCACATTGCCAAAGTGGTTAGGAAGACCTTCTACAGTGCCCACCTGATCATGAAGGGATTCACATCCAGATCAGGCGAGGTCATTGTACCCCTGTACTCTTCACTTATCAGACCAATGATTGAGTACAACGCCCCATTCGAATGTACCTTACCCGACACCTGCAGCAGTTGGAAAGACCCCAAAGTTCCTCACCAAAGGATAAAGGGGCTCAAACATATGTCATACGATGCCCAACTGAAGAAACTCCAGCTCTATTCAGTCGCATACCGTCTGCTCAGAGGTGATCTGTGCCTGACATACAAGGCCATGTCCAACCCGGAATTAATGGACATGCTCCACCTCAAAAAATCCAAATCCACCAGAGCCATGAGAGCAAGAGACTTAAACCTCAACACGGATATAAATAGGACATGCTGGAGGGACAGATTCATCACCCAGAGACTCCCTACACTATGGAACAGAATCCCAGTCCATGTGAGGCAGAGCCCCTCACTGACTCTGTTCAAGAGAAATCTTGACGTGTGGATGGGAGATCGTAGGTTTACCCCGGGAATCATCTCTGTGTCACTGCTGGACAGAGTCACAGCAAACTAATGGGTATAGTATTCTCTTCCTAAGGGGTGGTGAAAGCCACACACACTCTGGCTAGGCTTATAAATGCCCTAGGGCAGATAGCCTAGTATGAACCTATGAACCTATGAACATATATATATATATATATATATATATATATATATATATGTTGGTGCATCATGGGTAAGGGAGAAGCTTAAGTGCTTTTTGGTTACCACGAGCTTTAGTAACAGCTGAGCTGGATCCGAGGTTTGGATCTGAACCCATTATTTGAGGAAGAATGAAAATGGACAACACAGGTGGAATGTTATGGTAAGTACATAACTTTTTTTTTTCATGGAGCCAGATGAGATATCATGAAGGGTAATATGTTCAGTGAGATATAACGTAGTGTTCTCCCTTAAGCACATTCTTAATAGAGTATTAAAATGGGATATATTTCTAATATATGGAAGCAGACTGCTGTGATCCCAGTCCACAAGGATGGCCCTTCCAAGACTCTAGTAATTACAGGCTGATCAACCTCACATGCATATTATGCATGGTGATCAAGAGAAACATCGTGTAACTTATTCAAACACAGGAAGCCTTCTTCTTCATGTCCTAACCTACTAGAGTTTTAGCAAAGGAATAACTTGTATACTAAACCTCATACAATTTTTTGAGTGTGTGGCCACCTCCATGAATGAAGTTTTTCTGTCCATACAGCTTATCTTGATCTGGCTTAAGTGTTCAACCCTATTCTAAGTGAAAGAATCATATATAAACTCAGGGATCTGAAGGTGAATGTAGCTGTAATTGCATGTGTCCATAATAGAATATGTGATTGTATACAATAGATAAGAATAGGAAGACTTTTATCCTCACCTCCTCTTGTCTCCAGTGGAGTACCTCAGTCTCATACCTAGATCCACTCCTTTTTGTCATGTTTTTCTGAGGTGTCAAAACCATTCATATTGTCTGTCTCACCATATACATTGACTGCAGAAAAACATAAAGACTCTATCTATCTATCTGTCTGTCTGTCTGTCTGTCTGTCAGTCTATCTATCTATCTATCTATCTATCTATCTATCTATCTATCTATCTATCTATCGTATGTGTGTACATGTAAATCTTTCTCTATATGTATGTGTGTGTCTATGTGTATGTGTAAGGGGTGTGTGATAAATTAATTGTATTGTACTGTAGATATACCAAACACATTTCTGATGAGCGGCAAAGCCAGAAATTATTAGTGCTGTTACCTAATCCCACAGCAAAAGATTTTTCCTGTATCATGTAAACCAGACCCCCGTATATTCCATTGATCTATCTTTTTCTGTATCTTTATGATATAATAGTGTTTCCCATTTACAACAGTTTGCTACCTTACTTGGCTATTTTTCTACTGAAGAGGGTTTTGGGTGGTTTGTGTAGGTTTTTATGAGTGTCCTATCTTATAAGTGGTTTCTTCCTTTAGCTGCTGAGGTAAATGTTCATGTTATTTTTTGAAGAAATGAGCAATATGCTGCCATAAAAGTTACCTGGCAAAATAATATCAAATCTCACTAATAAAATTACCCAAAAACTTTTGGAAAGAGGTCAACCATCATACAGGATAGAATAACCTTACCTCCATATATTCCACAACCTCTTAATTTTCTGCCACTGATTTCCTTTCTCATTTTGGCAACCTTCCCATCACTTTCTCTACCCAATTCCAAACTGTCTCTGTCACTCCTCCTCCCCTTCCATGTATCTCTTCATTCTTCTTTAGAACTATCGCATACAAGGTCATCCACACTGAACTCAACAGATTAAACGTAATAGCCCCTCTGTTACTAACAGCCTTCACACAATTATTATTGTTGAAACAACATCATAACCCCATTGAAGCACATCTTCAACCTGTGTATTATACATAATATTATGCCCAAAATCTGGAAAAATGACATTGTAAAACCTTTCCCAGAAAACCAGTCCTTCTAATCCCTCAGACTTTTGGCCCATTTATATTCTCCTTTTCCTAAGAAAGGTTCTGTAAGAATTACTTTAATTGCAAATCACTCAGTACATCAACCTAATACCCCCTTCTCTCACAAAAGCATCTTGTCTTTCGGTCCGGTCCCAGTACATCCGCAGCTGTCTGGACACACAGTGACAAAATTTTATTTCTTGGAATAAACAAAGGCCAAATTACTGGAGCCATTTTTATTGACCTCACTATAGCCTTAGATCTTGTCTATTATTCAATTCTCTTAAATCATCTCATTCAAACAGGCATTAACAATGACAAAATGCCCTGTTTCAAAAACTACCTTTCTAACTACCATTTCTCAGTGAATTTCAGCTCATCAACCTCTTTATTAGTCACGCTGCAGAATGGTGTCCCTCAGTGATCTTTTCTGAAATTTTCTCTTTTCTTATGTACATTAATAAACTCCCTTTTGACATACCCCATCTTCCTGTCCTGCTTTATGGTGATAACATGGTCCTATTCCACTCTAACCACTCTGTCTATTCTCAGACTCAAACTTCAGGCTGATTTCTGTGCCGCTATTAAATGTATTAATAATACGCAATTACTGGTTAATACCTCTAAAGCCAAAACTATGCTTTTTGGAACTAGGCAAAATTTCTCTTTTACCTTCAGTCCTCTGCAAGTCCTCAGTCATCTAAATAACACTATTGAAAATTTCACTTCATTCAAATTCCTAAGGATTTGATTGACTCCATTCCTAAATTTCTGTCTTCACTTTGACAACACACACACTCACACACACACACACACACACACACACACACACACACACACACACACACACACACACACACACACACACAATCAATGTTTTTCTATTCTGAGTAATAGGATCTCCCCCCTTCATTCAGACCTTGTAGGAATGCCATAGGTAAAGATAGCTTACTGGCTCACCTAGAATATAGTCTCTCTCTGAGATTCCTGCAGCCTCTAAAAGAAATGCTTCCACCATTCTGTCCATCTCAAACGTCATATTCAGTTTCATCACTCTGTCCCCAAGAAATGAACACCATGGCAAAACCACTGAAAAAGCTAACTGGCTTCCTGTAAAAGTGTGCTGATTTTCTACTTGCCTCAACTATTTAAATTTATCAAGAATGAGACCTTCCCCATCTAGCCTCCAGACTATTGAGAAATGAACAAACAAACATCCTTAGAAACCATAACAACTCAGGTCCTCTCCTGTAAACCCCACAAACTGCACTGTCCATGCTTTCTAAGTCCTTAGTCCCAAACTGTGGGATTCTCTTGCTACTTGTCTTAAAGATCTTTTTGTGTACCTGATTTTCCAAAATAAATGCATATTACAAGACTCTCAGAAAATGCAACTCCTGTCTCTCTGGTTGTATAACTTAAGCTCTTTCTACCCATCTTCCCTGTATATACCTTGCTCTGGCACTGTTTTTCTTTGTGTTTTTTTTTTCAGAGTGGCAACTTTGATGTCCACTTTGTATATAATGCATGTATATATTGTGTTTTGTCAGTTACTCTGTATATATTCTCATGCATCTATTGTCTTTGCATCATCAAGCCAACTCTGATATTCATATTGTATATAATACATGTATATGTTGCAGTTTCTGGAATTCATTCTGCATATTCATCCAACCATGCATCCATCCATCCACAAGCTCTTTTCCTGTTTTTTTTTTTTTTTCACATGGATTTGGGGTGTCCTTTCAAAAGTGACAATCATCTAGAGCCAGATATCAATTAATGTTTTCTTAAGCTTGTTATTCTGTTTTAATTTTTCCTTCTAACATGAACAAATTGCTTTTCTAGGGGTGCAGTTCAGATTGTCTTGGTTGGTGTGTTGGGGGGGCTTATTTCTGTGCGGATTTTGTGTGTTCAGTGGGAAAATTCAAATTTCTATTGTAGTCAATAGCAAATGCAATCTATGTTTCAATTTAATTTTGTTTTAACATTTTTAAATTAAACTAAGTATAGGTTTAGTGGGCTATTTTAGGTGGGTTGGAATGTTTTAGTATGTCAGTGTCTATGTATTCAATTTGCAAATATATGCCTTTTACATTGTATTGAGTAGGAAATGTGATGCATATTTATTTAAAAAAAATAACATTTTTAATTTAAACTAAGCATAGAGCTGAAAGTATAACAGTTAATTTAAGAGGGAGGTATCAGTATCAGAGTACAAGTTACACCTTTTATCATACCCTTTGGTGTCCACTGTTAAGATAAATAAAGACTGTAGGATCATGGGATCATAGGAAGCTACTAGGCTAACAACCAAAGAGCCTTTTTAAGCCTAGCCATTCATGCCCCAATATTCCCAATTATCAATGCGCATGGGCTAGAATGGCTTTGGCATATGCCTGTGTCTTAGGGCGTCTACAAACTGCCACTGTCCATAAAGGTCACAGATGACTATCCAGGGGAGAATTTGCATTTTCCCATCCATTGGTCCAAATTGCCTCTGAAGAAGCAGATAGTCTTTTTATCTGTTTATTTAATTTTTACCAGCTAAGTATGTTGGTCTGCAAACCCATTTTCACTCATTACCCAAAATCACTATGGAACATGTACAGAAATAACAAGGTGCAAAAGTATCTTCTTACCTACATTTCAATACATTAAATGTCAAACAAGGAGAGGAAAAGATAAAGTAAATCATTACATTTTTAAATGTGCAATTGCACTTCCTCTTCATTCATTGGTTTGGTTGATTGCATTGACATATGGATGTGTGTGTGTGTGTGAGAGAGAGAGATGATGCTTCATAATTTTGGTCATTTGTCAGCTGCTTCAATGTCTTAGTGGAAGATCAGCCAGAAAAGTAATACAGAGGGTTTAGATTTAATGCTTAGATGATCCATACTTTTCTTTAATGCTGTTTTCCTGGACTTTGACTAAAGCCTTTCCTTCAAAAAGCTTCAAATTAATACATCAGCTTATCAGATCTTTGGTTCAGGGAGTATATTGTCTGACATTTTCTTTGTTGGATTTCCTGATGTATTATGTATTGTGGGAGGAAGGTACTTTGTGCATAGTTCTGCATAAACTCCATAGTGAAGTTGGATTGTGGATGAAAATGGGTCTGGGACCAATTATACTTCTGTTTCTCTCTTCTCTCTCTTTTTATGCATGTATATATAATGTGTGTGTGTGTGTGTGTGTGTGTGTGTGTGTGTGTGTGTGTGTGTGTGTGTGTGTGTGTGTGTGTGTATATATATATAAATATATATATATATATATATATATATATATACACACACACACACACACACACATATGTATATTTATATATAGGTTCATAGGTAGGTACTAGGCTATCGGCCCAAGGGCCTATGTAAGTCTAGCCAACAAGGTTCCCTGGCTTACGCCACCCAAGAAAGTTATTTTCCTGTGCCACTGTCGAGCAGAGACACAGAAGTGATCCCCGGGGTGTATTTTCTATTTCCCATCCACTCATCAAGATTTTTCTTGAAGTGCTAATGAAGAACTTTGCTTGACATAGATGGGTAGCCTGTTCCAGAGAATGGGAAGTCTCTGGGACAGGAATCTATCCCTTCAGCATGTCCTGTTTATTGTGGTGACAAGGTTTCGGTCCCTAGAGCGTGTAGCTCAGAGGGATTGGGATTTCTTTAGGTGTAGCATGTCCAACAGCTCTGGGTTTGACATAGCTTTATATGTTAGGTAGAGATCACTTCAGAGTAGGCGATATGCTACAGAGTAAAGTTGGAGTTTTTTGAGGTGGTCAGTGTAGGGCATTTGTTTGAGGCCAGTAATCCTCTTTGTGAGGTACTTCTGTGGCCTTTCCAGTTGCTGCAGATGTCTTGTGAGGTACATTCTAAAAGGGGCATTGTACTCTATAATGGGTCTAATGAGTGCCGAGTAGAGGGGAACAGTGACCTTATTTTTCCTGGATGAGAACCTTTTTATGATGAGGTGTGCCACGTAGAAGGACTTCCTGACTACTGTGGCGATGTGACTATCAAAGAAGAGACCACTGTCCAACTGGGTCCCAAGGTCTCTTATCACGCATTCGGTGTTAAGTAGATTACTGCCTATGTGGTAGTTCATGGGTACAGAGCTTTTACCAAAGGGGATGACACTGCACTTTTTGGCATTGAGCTTGAGGCCATGGCTCTGACACCAGGCATCTGTCTCAGCGAGGCCCTTCTGTAGGATGTCCACATCATTTGGGAACTTGACTATGGCTCCTAGTTTGCAGTCATCTGCGAACTTTGTTAGCCAGAGGTCTTCTGTGTTAGCCTGTACTTCAGAGAAATAGATACCAAACAGGAGAGGTCCCAGGACAGAACCCTGTGGTACTCCATTTGTCACTGCTTTGAGGTCAGATTTGGAGTCTGCAGCTTTTACAGAGTGGGTTCTGTCAGTGAGCCAATTGGCAACCCATCTTGTGACGTAGGGATTTATACCTAGTTTAGTGAGTTTAGCTATAATTCCAGAATGGGGGATGGTGTCGAAAGCCTTGACGAGGTCAAGATAGGCTGTGTGAACCACCTTACCCTCATCTATGGCTTTGGTGACTGCCTCAAAGAAGTCGATCAGGTTCAGGAGGCATAATCTGCCTTTCACAAACCTGACCTGGGTGGGATCCAGAGTTTGGAGGTTACCAATGTCTTTGTTTATGAGTTCCATGATGAAACGTTCCATGGCCTTGCAGACCAGGCTCATCAGGCTAATAGGTCAATAGTTCCCGAGATCAGTGGTGGCTCCCACTTTGTGGAGTGAGATAACTGTTGCTGTGTGTCATTCAGTGGGCACAAAGCCTAATGCAAGGCTATTATTGAACATGGTGCTTAAGTGGGGAGCCAGTTTGTTCTGAAGTTCATGTAAAACACAGCCTGGGATGTTGTCCGGTCCCATGGATGCTGTGTTTTTGGCTTTAGAGAGTGCAGCTTTTACCTGTGTAGTTGTGATTACAGAGACTCTGCATTCTTCCTGTATAGATATGGGCCCTTTAGCGGGTGAGAGGGGGGTAAAGTTAGCACTGAACCTATCTGCCAGGATGTTGGCAATATCAGTTGGTTCTGTAATTTTCTTGCCTTTGTGCTGTAACTCAGAGCAGATCTAGGTGTTGCCATCGAGATTATTGACATAGCTACAGAATGGTTTGTGGTTGTCTTTGGAATTAGTGGTGATTTTGTTTTCGTAGCTAGCTTTGGAGGATCTTTTAAGGGATCTCATCTTCTTATTAAAGCTGACCAGGGAGCTACTCCACTCATGGGATTTTACTCTCTTTTGCAACAGTTTCTTCCTTCTGTTGTACAGTTTGTTTATGGCAGGGAACCACCAGATTGGCTTGCTTTTTTGGAGGATAGCGTCTTGGTTCTGTTTGGGATAGCACGATCCATGCACCCGTGTAAGTGCTTATAGAGTGCATTTGTGTAGGATTCAGCAGTTGTAACTGTATTATCCATCTGCATGGGTGTCATGAAGTTCACCACTTCTGTCTTAAGAAGAATGAAGATGCCTTTGAATAAATTTTTTACTGTGGTTTCCTTAATGGGGGGTGGGGGCGGGATGTGGATATCAAAGGTGATTAGCATATGGTCGGATCGGACCAACGAGGAGTTGACTCATGCTGGTAATGACTAGGTCTAGGATATTGTTGCCCCTGGTGGGGGTGTGGATAAGTTGATCCAGGGCATTGGAGTTTATGAATTCCAGAAAGCGTTGAGCTAAGGAGTTGGTACACGAGTAGTTTTCCCAGTTAATGGTGGAGTAGTTGAAGTCGCCCATTATTAGGCTGTTTGGTTGAACCCTAATATTTTCCAGTACATCAAGAAAAGAGGAGTGGGAATCTAGGGGCATGGTGGGGGAACTGTAGCAAACTACAATTTGGGTTGCAGTTTTGCACAGAGTTAGTTGCACTTGGATAACCTCGGATGCATTATGCTGAGGAACGAGCCTGGAGGTGTGGATATCCTTAA
>NC_056734.1:723035327-723072827 GCF_019279795.1 Protopterus annectens | reverse complement strand
TGTACACCACCTACCTTGACCTGGCCAAAGTCTTCGACATTATTCCCCACTCAGGCATAATAGATAAACTCTCTCAGCTAGGCATCAATCCATATGTTACCAGATGGGTAGCAAACTGGCTTACACTGACAGAACTCACCCAATCAAAATAGGGGAAGCCACCTCAAGCAGTAGACCTGTAACAAGCAGCATACCCCAGGGGTTGGTCTTAGGGCCTCAGTTTTTCATGATATACTTCCCTGAGGTGCAGGCCAAAACCAGTGGGCTATGGCTGGCCAAGTTTGCAGATGACTGCAAGTTGGGAGCTGTCATCATTTCCCCAAATGATGAGGACGTCCTCCAATAGGGTCTCACCCAAACAAAGTACTAGTGCCAGAAACATGGCCTCAAGCCGAATGCCAAAAACATGCATCATCATCCCCTTTGGGGAGAATGACGTCCCCACATATTATCACATTAATAACAATGCCCTAAGCATGCAATCAGTTGAGAGGGATTTGAGGACTCACGTTGATAGCAACCTGACTTTTGACCACCATGTTGCTTCCAATGTACAGAAAGCTTTCTACATGGCCCACCTCATAAGTAAGGGTATCTCATCCAGGGACAAGGAGGTCATAACATCACTGTATTCTTTCCTTACAAGGCCAATTATTGAGTACAGCGCCCCCTTTGGCATGTAACTCGCAAAGCACCTGCAGGAGCTGGAGGGGCCACAGACGTTCCTCACTAGGAGAATCCAGGGCCTCAAACATCTACCCTATACAGGTAGACTAAATACCATGTGCCTCTACTCTGTTTCATACAGACTCCTCAGAGATGATTTCTGTCTGGCATAGAAAGCAATCTCAGACCCCACCTTGATAAGACTGCTGCATATCCACAAGTCAAGCTCCACTCTAGTAACCCACATGCGCAACCTCAACCTGGTCTGTGACATCAATAGGACTTGTTGGCAGGACAGACTTGTGTCTCAGAGACTCTCCCATCTGTGGAATAGACTCCCTCTCCACATCAAGCAGAGTATCTCATTATCCCTTGTTAAGTGCAACCTGGCTAACTGGATGGGAAACAGAAAATACACCCCTGGGATTCCATCCGTGCCCCTGCTGGACAGGGATTTTGGGTGCTGACTTGTCTAACCATGGGCTAAACTCTTTGCTGGGCTTATAAGGGCCTCAGGACCAATAGCCTAGTAATGTCCTATGATCCTATGATGCTATGGCCAGTTTGTGTTAGTACAAATTTGTTAAATACTATAAACATCTCAAAATGTATATCCTCTAAGTTAGAATAATAAACCACTAGCCAGCTTATCGCTTTCTTTCCATCCTGGTGGGGAATACTGCTATATAGAGAAGTAATATCCATACCTGTAAAATATCACATAAAACCACATAATACCCCATATAACAAAATACCCACATAAACCAAATAGTACCCCATCCACATAAAAAAAAACTTCATCCTATCCATTTTCAAGTGCAGTTTAAATCTATGGATAGCCATAGAAAATTTACTTCAGTATTGTCCTCTGTACTACTAATGGACATATGCAGCTTATAAATGCTTTATCTTATGCATGGGTTCCCATAAATATTCTATGGTATGATCCCATTTATTCTGTTTAGGGGTAGTATATAATTATCGGGTCTATATTAGAGCATCAAAGTGTTAAAGCATCGAATGTTCTAATATCGACCCCTATTCAGCAAACGCTTGAAATAACGAAGCTGCAGAACACTGAATATTTTCCTAGGGAAAGTATTCGGTGGTCTGTTTCTGCAGCTTTGCTATTTCCTCGACTGTGGTGCGAAGGTGACAGACCGGATTAAGGTAAGTGTGCGAACGGACCGAGGTAAGGTGAGTGTGTGATATTTAGGGACCTTAGGGATATGGAGCGAGTAAGGTGAGTGTGCAGTAGTTAGGGATCTTAGGGTTAGGGAGCGGGTAAGATGAGTGTGCAATAGTTAGGGACCTTAGGGTTAGGGAGCGGGTAAGGTGAGTGCGCGTTAGTTAGGGACCTTAGCGTTAGGGTTGGGTTAAGGTAACTGGATAGCTAGTAGTGTATGTACAGTTTAGTGTAGGGTTCTGTGAAGTGTTTATGTGTGGATTATGTATTTTGGTGTGCTTGTGCTGTGTGTGTGTGTGTGTTTTCTCAGAACAGCAAATTTTTTCCCTTGGAGCAAACGGAGTGGGCTAGAACCCCTCAGGCTAAAGATTGCAGGGTAAGTGTCTAAATAGCCAAATTGTTAGGAGTTATTAGAATCTAGTAGAATCTATAGACCTGATTTCATCTGTGTCCTTTCTGGACAGATACCTAGTTTGAAGCAGACAAAAAGTAGCAGTTTAAGTACCTTTTTGCCTCTATTTTACAAGTAGGCAATTCCAGTGTATCTACTGGGTTACCTTTTTTTTCACCTAGAGCTTTATCTTGGTTTACTGATAACTAAAAAGAAAAAGTTTAACTGGGGAATGTATTTACAGCTGATGGGGGTGGGGAGCAGCTGCTGTCCCTATCCGGGGGTAGAGACAGTTATTTCTGCTTTAGACCAGGTACTTTCTACAGTAGCAGGCTAAGAGGGAAACGTAGCTAGACACCTACAGGAACTTATTTTTTTTTTAAAGTCCTTGAGTTCTTGTGGCTAGTTTCTTCACTGCAGATGCAGTCAATGGCCAAGGATTCAACAAGTGGGGGACTGAGAGAGAACCCGTTTGCAGGGACAGTGGTCACTAAATGAAAAGATGGCAACAAAAAGAATTATTATGTTAAGGTCTCCGAAAGGGGGATGAGAGAGAAGTGCTGTAAAAACTAACAGATAATAAATTACCACCCAAGCAGGAAGGGTATTGGGTTTAAGAGTAGCAGCATGTTATACTATTTACACAGGTACAAAGTGTTTAGTAAAAAAGGCTCAGGCAACTGTTATGCATTCCCATATGAAGTCCTTGACATAAAAAAAGAAAACACCTTACTTAGTGTTATGTACCGGATAATTTAGGTAGCCCATGAATTTAAAGAGACGGTTCTTTCACAGATATAGCAGTAGTAAACTATCACAGCAATTGTATATAACAGTATTTAAATATCACAACACAGACATTTACATATCTACATTGCTATAATATTCCTCATGGCACAGCAGTTAAAACAACTAAGGATCGCTCTGACTTGTCAGCAAAATAACACTCAGTCAGACTGCTTAGCATCTATTTTAACTAAAAAGTATGTACTAAACAAAAGTGATGAGAAGTAGCAACCCGGTTTAATACCACGCATCTCTAAGTGCTAGCAGCACGAAGCGCATTAAACAGCAAGTCAGACTGGAAAATGATACATTTTAACACTTTGCCTACAACTTGTATAAATAGGAGACCAGTTCTGCAACAGTAACAATGCTGACAGTAACAAAGCAATAGAACAATTGAGTTGGTGGAGACCTTAGCTTGCAGTAGTCAAAGTAATAAACCAAGCTAAGCTTTTAACTGAAATTTAATATGAAGCGCTTTTTGTTTGCACAATGTGCAAACTTCCTCAGAAATAATATTAACATTCAAGACACATATAAATAAGTTCAGGTGTATCTGATTAACCAATCCAATTGTAACAAACCTGCTTAACCACCTTCTTAAAGACACATTAAATATCTAAATACTTTTCTATACCAAGAAACATTCTTCTAAATATTAAAAATCTATCATCATGAAATAAAACCAAAAAAAGAAAATATATAAGTAAAATAAAGTAACAATAAAACTAACATGTAACATTCAGTATTTAAATACACATACATTCATTAATTAGTACCAAGTTGGTAAACCATCAACTCTACATCACCTCTTTAAACATCTCAATTTCAAAATACTACTTAGAGAACAAGTTTTGTTCAAGCCTGGAAGATTATATGCATTAAATCTAATCTGCCATGCTAACTCTAATTCCCCCAGCTGTAAGGGTGAAGGACCTCGCCTTATGTCATGGTAAACTTGGTCAATAACCAAGAATATGAAACTGTGTTTAATGTGACCTTGAATATGTTTAGCCAGTGCATTGTCCTGCTTCTTTCTACTGATAGCATATTGATGCTCATACATTCTTTCACGGAGCCTCCGCTCCGATTTACCTATATAAAAAGCAGGACAACATTGGCACTTAGCTAAGTAAACAACCATTTTTGAATTACAGTTAAACCTGCATTTTAATTTATATAATTTATACTGAATGCCTTGCACAGTAAACAAATTAGCCTCTACTACATACTTGAAAAAATTACAACTTTGGCATTTATACATCCCTGCTGTTTTGGGGTAAGTGCTGCATTGTTGTTCAAGTAATGATTTCAAATTTTTACCCCTCCTGAATATAACACTGTTGTCACCCATTTTGGTACAAATACCGGGGTTGCTTTTAAACAAACCCCAATTTTTCCGAATAATGTCTATACAAATGTAACTATGCATATTGTATGTAGTGATGAACCTTGGTACAGGATTGCCAGATGTAACGGAAATATAGTCCGTGTTGTTGGACAATGTTACATTGATATTTGTTACCTGCTGCATCTGCGTGTGTTTAATACTCAGGATAGGTTTGTACATACTGTTTAATCTTTTATGTTTGACCTCATCTATCAAGTCATCAATCAAAATTTCAGGGTACCCCCGGTGTAAAAACATACTTTTCAGTGATTGACACTCTTCCCCAAATTTTACTTCCTGACTCACTATGCGTGCAGCCCTCACCAGCTGGCCCTTAATAACTGACCACTTCTGGTAATGTGGGTGGCAACTTGAAAAGTGCAAAAATGAATTGGAATATGTGTTTTTACTGTGGATTTTTGCCACAAAACTACTCAATACTGGCTAAACATATTCAAGGTCACATTAAACACAGTTTCAAATTCTTGGTTATTGACCAAGTTTACCATGACATAAGGTGAGGTCCTTCACCCTTACAGCTGGAGGAATTAGAGTTAGCATGGCAGATTAGACTTAATGCATATAATTTTCCAGGCTTGAACGAAACTTGTTCTCTAAGTAGTATTTTGAAATTGAGAAGTTTAAAGAGGTGATGTAGAGTTGATGGTTTACCAACTCTGTACCAATTAATGAATTTATGTGTATTTAAATACTGAATGTTACATGTTAGTTTTATTGTTATTTTATTTTACTTATATATTTTCTTTTTTTGGCTTTATTTCATGATGATAGATTTTTAATATTTAGGAGAATGTTTCTTGGTATAGTAAAGTTAAGAAAGTGGTTAAGCAGGTTTGTTGTAATTGGATTGGTTAATCAGATACACCTGAACTTATTTATATGTGTCTTGAATGTTAATATTATTTCTGAGGAAGTTTGCACATTGTGCAAACGAAAAGCGCTTCAAATTAAATTTCAGTTAAAAGCTTAGCTTGGTTTATTACTTTGACTACTGCAGTGACCGGTTTCTTGACATTAAGCACCAAGTCAGACTGGAAAATGATACATTGTAACACTTTGTCTACAACTTGTATAAATAGGAGACCAGTTCTGCAAAAGTAGCAATGCTGACAGTAACAAAGTAATAGAACAATTGAGTTGGTAGAGACCTTAGCTGCAATATAAAAAGTAAAGCTCAAACACTTACAATGAGATACACCACAAGCTGAAGGGAATGGGCAGCTGCTATGAGTAAGCCAAGATGGCTCCAGGGGTTTAAAAAACTTTGCTGGGACAATATTGGAGGAGGGGAAGTGGGAGTGGTCACAGGTAATGGGAAGTAGTTAGTTCTTGTAGAAAATCACACTCAGGAGAAATTGAGCAGCAAATGTTGCAAAAAACAGTCTATAGACCTGATTTCAGCTGTGTCCTTTCTGGGTAGATACTAGAACCCCTCAGGCTAAAGATTGCAGGTTAAGTGTCTAAATAGCCAAATGTTTAAGAGTAATTAGAATCTAGTAGGGAAAAACAATCTATAGGTCTGATTTCAGCTGTCTCCTTTCTGGGTAGATACCTAGTTTGAAGCAGACAAAAAGTGGCAGTTTAAGTACCTTTTTTGCCTCTATTTTACAAGTGGGCAATTCCAGTGTATCTACTGGGTTACCTTTTTTTCTCCTAGAGCTTTATCTTGGTTTACTGATAACTAAAAAGAATCACATCAGTCTTAATGTACAGCCCTAATACTGCATTAAATATATCCATGAAAGTTAATAATTCAAGCATACCAGGACTGCTGACTCACTGGTGTTTTAATAAGAAATACTGAATTATTGGGAGGAGGCAAGCAAGCTTGATAAGCATCATCAGCCAGCTGGTGTGCTCATATTATGCCCTAGCAAGAAACATAAACTGGAGTCACCAGTGTTGGATGTCCTCTCTCTACTTTTTGTTTCCCATGAACATTGTTATAGCCATATACACACCAACCCTCTGTATATATGTCTAAGTAGCTATAATTTTTTTCTGTGATCACATGTTCCCTGATTTCAGGAACAATTGGTTCTGCTGAACAGTGCATGTATTTTATTGTGGTACATGATGTGAAGGCCGCCAGCCCAGCCAGCTAGAATTTTGTAAATAATTCTATGTCATTTGTGAATAGCAATATGATTTGTATGCTTGTCTTACAAATGTAAGAAAACTATATGTTCTGTACTGAGCTTCAAGAATGTAACCACAGTGCACCTTGCTGGAAAAGAGCAGACATGTATAAACTACATGCCTATGCAAATGTGTGTGTGTTGATGGTAAAGGCTGGAATATACAGGGTTAACTTGCAAACTGTAAGAAAATAAGTAAATAGTTTTACAATGTGCTATAACGTTAGTTTATCTCAGCTAAGAGACAGGATGCCTAGTGCTAGGGGTTTCTTTCTATTGTCTTGAGACAAAGATAATTGCTAGGTTTCACATGTAAAGTATTTTTGTATTGATCTGTGGCCTACTAGCAGCTGTACATCTGAAAGATTAACAGAGACATGTTAAATTCTGTTGGTATCTGTTTAACCTGGGAACTAGAGGCAGGTGTCAGAGTGATGTCATCTATCTAACCGAGCATTAATGTGTATTATTAATTTAAGAACTATCTCAGAGAGAAGGGTTTGGCATATCATATCTTGTCTTGGACCTAGAAACATTTACCCAGCACTTCTGCCTGCATTTTGCTCTGTAAGTAAGACTTAGATTGCAGTGATTTCTCTTAGAGATAGATAGGAATATAGCAAAATTAGTCAACATGTTTTCTGTATTTACATGCCCTGCAATGTTGTTTTAAAATATTTCCTGTGATTCTGAACTCTGTTGTCACTGTATTGAGTTAATGAGTATTGTCTTGTGCTTTTATTATTTATTATTAAATATATTTAAACCTTTTAATTGTGGCTGGTTTGTTAGAGATATTTAAGCTCTTAGAGTACTTGCGTATGTATTTGCTAATACTGTATAGGCCACTGCTAAATAGCCTTAAAAGGTCTGGTCACACTTACCATTTGGATAACAGTAACATTACACAGTAGAATTGGTCACCCTTTGGGAAGGGCCTTATAGTAGCTGATATGTAAGGTTGGTTGGTGGCAGTGATTTCTACCTTACAGTCTGGGCAGAAGGGAGCATAGCAGGTGAACCTGTGCCAGCCTTCCCCAGGAGTGTCTGAGTTTTTGGAGATAAATCAAATCTCAAAGTGTAAGTGTGTGTGTGTGTGTGTGTGTGTGTGTGTGTGTGTGTGTGTCAGCTACTTGGGCATGGACATGATGCACAGGTTGGTCAGAGAGGGTGCTGGAGGTTTTGGCTTGACCACTCAGCTGAGATCGTAACCCTATAGCTGTACCAGTGGGAAGTATTACTGGAGATCTGGAGAAAGAATGAGAAACCAGCCCTAGACTGACTGATCTCTGTGTGCTCTTAAGGGAAAATTGTACTTTACTGTGTGTGTGCTTGTCATCCTCCCAATGTCCACATCCTTCACTGTTGTTAGTGGTAAGGATTGAGGCTTCTTGATTACTGGGCCAGTCCAGGGGCATCACACATGGCATAACACATTATAGTAGCATTCCTTCTGTTCCTGAAGTTGGTATTTACATATAGCACTATGATCCTGTTATTCTACACTGTACTTATCTGAGAGGTTGTAACTCGCATCTAGTAGCAAATGTAAATGTAGAACAACAATGATACAGATATTATAGCCTCACAAAATAATGGGATACAAATGGAGAAGGATATGCAAGAATTCTGAGGGATACTTGTTAATGACTCTCTGCCTCTGAACGGCAGCTGTTATTATGTGGCACCAAGTTAATAATCCATACAGAAAAGAGTACTATTAATGGTATTTACGTATTATTGCAACCAGATTGGGAAGTCATCCTACTTCCTAATGTTGTACCAAAAGTCATTTATCCTGCACTGGCAAGGGTTGTTTAAAGTCAAATTCACTTTCCTATCACCACGGTTCTGCAACAGGGACAGGAATACTGGCCCAATTCCTCCTTCTGGGTTGTGTCCTTTACTGCCGTAACTGAGGCTAACAATTGATTAAGCCATACAGTTCCAGTTTGCCTCTAACACTGGCTACTCAGCCTTTTCATTATTGTGTTTCTTTACATGTGCATTTTTAAAGGTTTTATTTTGCTGTGACTTTATCTAGGGCTGAAATAAGGCGTGGAAACTGTTTTTCTTTTATGCTTTCATGTATTATTCTTAAAGTGTGTTCTAACAGGCTTCGGCTCAAGGCAGGGTAGCATCCCCGTGTTTTATCATGCGTTGCAATGACTTGTGTATTGAGGTTAATTGTTTTTCCTACGGGAATAGTCAGTAAGAGTAAACCCTATCCTGATTCCTTTTGACTGTGGAAGAATCTGTGATTGGTAATGTTCTCATCTGCCTGGTTCATTTCATTTTGTATGAAGGCACAGCGCTAAAGGTCCTGGGAAGGCAAATTGGATACAAATTCCTGTTCCTCTGTCACAGACAAGGTAAAGCAGTAGTGATTTGCAGTCCACACACCCCTTTTCACTTCACAAAACCCTCATTCTGAGATAACATCAAGAATTATGCCTGATCCCCAATCTGGTTGTGATAATACATAAGTACCCTATTTACTTCTGCCATAATGATATTGCTATCATTCATATTAGTGTTTGTCACATTCTGTTAAGAGTGCTTCACAGTGTGGGCTCTGACAGTTGTATGAATAATATTGGATTTCCCTCAGGATGGTCATATTACAGTGCTGTATTATAATGTGCACTACATAAAGTTTTCCCCTGAGCATGTTTTTAATTTAACCCCTTATTCATAGTGGTATGGTATGGGTCATGCTACCTCTGTACTGCTGGGTGCAGATATTGTATCGTTTTCAACATCAATGCACCATAGTCCTGCTTCCAACAGTGCACTGCATGTGATACTCATCCAGACAATTCAGTCTGTAGATCTTACATCAGAAAGCCTTAGCGCCATATGGTTGCCATAGATCTCATTCTTTGATGCACATGGACTGATTCTTACACCTATGCTGCAAAATTATTGTATTATATTTGTGCTAGTTGTAAGTATACAGTTGTTTAACTCATCCGAATGTTTATTATATTTTAGCATAATATTCCTTTATTGTAAATGATAACATTATATTACATTACATTACATCTGGATCGGTAAACTAATTAGCGGATTGTTTTACTGACTTTGTAATTATAAATGAATATTATTAATGTTAGAGTGTATTGATTTATTGCTCTAGAAAAGGTTTAGAATGTTGACTGCCCTACTTGCTGTAACTTTATTTGTATTATATTTTTATAAAGGCAATAAAATACATTCCACTTATAAAGTAAATTTTATTATGGTTTAATTAACAGCATATTAGCAAGATTCTGGAAAAAATGTTTTACATTTAAACACACTTTTCTGTGTGAATGCCTTCTTCCTAGGAATTTAATGAAATTCTGCTTACTTGGCAGTGCTACATTTCTCAAGTTAAATCAATGCTTAGGGAATGGCAATATTTCTGTTTTAATTTTCCCTATGACAGACAAAGTCATTCATTTAAGTTTTGCAGTGGGTTTATTTACTGATTTTAATCCTCCATTTCCATATTTTGCATATTTTACATCCTTCTCTCCATTTTAAAACAACAACCTAGGTATTTCACTTCTTTCTTTCTTTCTTTAGTTATAGTGTATTATTTTGACTGTTCTGCACATTTAGTAATTAATAGTTGACTTTTGTATTGCTGGCTTTTATGCCTAGTATTTTTCTGCATTACGGCTTCTTGAAATATGTTAGATAAAGCCCCCTGAGTAATTAGTAGTGAAACATGCAAATATTATAAGCTCATGCGGTTCTTTTTCTTGCAAGAAACCAAGAATAAATTGTAGTGTGTTGATTTTTTTTCAGAAAAAGGATATTATTAGCTTGTACTGCTCTTTTTCTTGGAAGGAATCATTAATAGTCATGCTTTGCTAAGTGTTTTTTTTTTTTTAGAAAAGAGAAGGAATAAATAAAAACATTAATAAGGGACATTCTTGTCCTTTTCCCTTTTTATTAGAGGTGTGTGTAGTATCTTGAAGTTAATGCAAAGATATATATGCTTTTCAGATGATCTTTTTATTATAACTTCATTTTCAAAGAGTCTAATAGTTCAAGTGTTACTTTACTTTACTTCTTACTAACTTAAACTTCATATAAGCAACTAATCCTGCAAATCCATCCATCCTTAACCCCTTTTTCCCATTTTGCACAAGGGGTTGGGTGTTACTTCCACAGTGACAATCGTCTCGAGCCAAGGTTACAGTTAGCTGTATTGTTCTTGGCCATGATATAAATTTTTGCAGAGAATGACTTGGCAAATTTATTGTTTTGTCTGGCAGAAATTCATATTGTTCTGAATTTTCTTAGAATTTATAAACTTCTGCAAATGTAAATTAATTTTTTCTGTCATTTTGATTGTTGTAACATTTTTATGGGACACTTGGTATATATTTATTAATGTCTTCTGTGTATCCCTTATTGTACATTTACAGTTATTTTGACTAGATCATTATGATGGTGACCAGTTTTCTAGTGTAAAAAGTTGTATTAGCTAACTTAATAATTTAAAATAGGTATTATACCTGACCCTATGGATGTAGAATGTTTGAAATGATCTATTACTGTTTTTGGCATTTCAGTAGCATAATTTAAGGTTTATTCAGGATATTTATAATCCATACATTGTCTTTTAGTGCGGTTGCTAGGCCTCTGAATTGCTGATTTTAAATTTAATCATAAAAGTATGTTTTAATTAATATTTTTCTTATTGTATATATTCTTGCCCATCTATGAATTACATAATTTATATTTTCTTTATTTTATGTACCTGAGTTAAAGTTAACCATTTGCCAGTTTTCTTAGTTGTGAAGAATTTGTACTTGAACATTTGTAATTTAGACTTTTAGTGTACTTATTAATTAATGACATAAATTCTATATTTAATTGATTCCTGGGCTAATAAAAGTGCTTCATAGAAATTAAAGTTAAGATTTTGCTATAAACCTTTTCTGCATATAGTCAGATAACAATGGCTGAATACCACACACTAAAAAACATCCAACAATTTCACTCAAAAGAGTGGTAAAGCAAAATAGTATTTAAGTACTATGGAATCATGAAAATAGTAAAAATAAGGCATAGAATGGATGTTATTTTGTTCCATATTGACAAAGTGAATTTAGTACTTTGCTTTGTAGGACATAAGCCCCTCTTCTTTCAGTATATCCCAGTATTAATATTGTCACTTCAGGGTCACAAAAAAGGAAGGACGTGTACAATTCCAGTCTGTGCTCTTCTTACTTGTGTGATCTTCTTAATGATATTTAAAGTTTGAGGGTATGTGAGGTACTCCTTGAAAGGTTCCAATTTTGATTGAATAGGATGAAAGTTATAAACCAAAAAAAAGGACTTGGCATGACTATATGACTTCCTACTTTCTTAACAAATTTTGGATTAGAAACAAAATATTCTGCAGTATGGGCTATGACTTTCTTGGTGCTGTTTCCACTGATGTTTTGTTAAGTATAATTTTAAGTGATCTGACCACATTGAATGAAAATGTTAATATGTATTATATCATTTATTTTTTGTTTGGGATTTATTATTTATTGGCATTTGTTTATCAGGAAAGTCTGACTGAGCAGTGCCATTTTTCAGCAGAGTCCTGGACAGAAAAGCTCCATTATACAGACATCATGGACATAATTTACATTATTTCTTCATTTACTGTCAGGTTCATTCATGAGCAAGAGTTCCATTATTCAGATATCCTTAACATCAGTTACATCATTTACTAACAATTTTGAAAATAATATAATAATAATAGCTACAGTGGTTGTATGTGAATATTTTTTAAATATGGGGAAGTATATGCATTGCAATATCATTAGTATGCATAGACTGAGTTAGATCAGGCCCAAGAAAGGAAGGGGAAGAGGAAGCACAATAAGGGTAGTGAAGACAAGAGGGTTTCTACATAACCATAGTTTTCACAGGTATTAAGAAATGGAAAGAGGATGAAAGAAGAAAGGTAAGTTAAAGAGGGAGCAAAAAGGTTGAGATTAAACAACAAAAAGGGCTATGTAGAAAAATTGGAGTGTTTAGAAATTATAGAAGTATGTCAGCTATGAATATAAGTGGGGCAGAAAAAAAGAAAAAGATGGGTAAAGAAGTGAATAAGAAATATAATTAAATATTTAGAGAGAGAGGTCTGGAAGTAGGAGAAAGACAGGAGAGGACATATAAAAGCAGTATATAATAGATGAAGAGTAAGAATAAGTATGAAAGTAGCATCATTGAGGTATTTGTAAATAGTCATCTAAATGGTTCTGTAGAAGTAGCTAGATGGACAATAATATGAGTACACAGTTATAAATATAGATTTTATAACTATTGAATATAAATAATTATATAACTAATTAATTTAAATATTGGTAGGAAGGAAGAGCAGGTAAAGAAGGATGGATATAGGGATAGGTTTAAATCTGGACAATAACAGGAAGAGATAAGTAGACAAGATATAGAGTTTAAAACTTAAACAGAAGTAAAGCAGAAAATGAGATGTATTGCAAAATATATACCTAATTAATAAACATTTGTTAACCTATAGCAATGAATTCTAACTAATACCCACATCCAATAATAGTCTAAATTATGAATTCAGAGTGCAGGTATCCTGTAAAGGCGTGATTAGCTGAGTCTCATTTAATTGAAACATGCCTTCTGAAATTTTAAATAAAGAAGCCCTAGATGATACTCCCATGCAGTATGCTTCAGCCCCTGCAAACTCTTAATATAATATTCCTTGAGTTTGTTCAACCTCAGGCAAAGAAAAACAATTCTGTTGATGAATCAGGACTGAAGTGAACATTTATTTATTTAACATTTGTTTACCGGGGAAGTCACACTGGGATAAATGCCCATTTTCAGTGGAGACCCAGGGAGAAAACCTCCACATAAAACATTATGACATCACAAAGCAACACATTACAAAAACTGAGGGGGTCTGAAACAGTAGTACAGAGCATAAATTAAACATTATATACAATGACATAACAATTAGCTAATGACTGTAAAATATTTTTAAGAAACTGAAAGTTAACTAGTCAAGAGTTATATGTACATCAGAGATATAGGTTGGAGTAGGCGAGAAGGTTGAGCCAAAACTTACAGTTAGTCAAAAGTTATATGTACATAAGAGGTTTTAAAAGAAGTTAGAGTGATAAGGTGATAAAGTGTGGGAAAAGAAGGTTGGCAGATAAGAAGTTCAGCCTGGTGAAGAACGAGAACATAACCGATTGTCTTTTAGGTGGATCTTTAGTAGGATTTTGAACTGTACTAGGTTGGCTGTGTTTAGTATGTTCTGGGGATAGAGTTCCATGCTTTTAGTCATTATTAGAGTATAGCGAGTCTCCAAAGCTGTTATTGGATTTTGTGACTTTTAATAGTAGTTTATCGGAGGATCTCAAAGTCCTGTTGTTGAGGTGTATTTGAACGAGGTTGTGTAGGGCTGGACATTTGTCAGGTAGGTACGCTATAGAGTGGGTTAGGGTAAGTTGGTTTAAAGTTATGAGGTTGGGAAGTTTTAGCCATTTGAGTTGTTTAAGAGCATGACAGTGATGTGTTCTGTGGGGTAGGTTGGTGGCAAATCCTTTGTTAGCATGTTTCAAGTTTGCTTAGGTCAGTCTTCTTAAGGTTTGTCAGCATTGGGGAGGCATAGAATAGAGTAGATAGGTAAATTTGTGTAGGTGGATTTGTGCAAATTGCTTGTCTGGTAGTGTTGGTTACATATGGTTTTAACCTTTAAAGAGAACCTATTTTAATATGAGTTTTTTTGATTGCTTGTGATATGTGTTTGTTGAATTTTAACTTATCAATAGTGATACCTAATATCTTAGTTTCTTGGATGGGTACAATTACCGTTTGATTGGATGAGATGATTTTGAAGTCCTGGTTACAGTAATTTGTTTTGTGATGGTTGTTGGGGAAAAGCATTGTCTTGGTTTTGTTTGGGTTTAGGATGAGTTGATATTTATTTAGGAAAGATTCGATATCAGAAAAAAATCTTTGGGTAGTTGCTTGTAGATGTGATAAGGTGGGTACAGCACAGATGATATTGGAGTCATCAGCATATTGTATTATGGTAGCGAGGTTAGTTGCCATGTGCAGATTATTGGTAAGGAATGAGAAAAGTAAAGGTCCAAGTATTGAGCCTTGTGGAACACCTACTGTTATGGGAAGCAGAGAAGAGATGTCATCTTGCCATTTGACTGCTTGTTGGTGGTTGGAGAGCTAGTTTTTGAACCACGAAGGAGGATTATTAGATATATTGAAGGATACCAGCTCTTGTAAGAGTTGCCTATGGGACACTGTGTCAAATGCCTTTGACATATCTAGAAATATTGAAGCAGCCATTTGGCCATTGTATTTTAGCTGGTTTACAGCATTGGTGAAGTTAAGCAGGGCAGTGGTGGTGTTATGGCCTGGCCAAAATCCATGTTGTGTGCAGGCAAGGAGCTTATTGGTAAGTTGTGTGTGGATGCATTTTTCTAAAATTTTAGAGAGAGGGGACAGTATGGATATTGGTCTATAGTTCGAGAGTTCTAATAAGGAGTCCTCTTTATGGAGAGGGATAATGTGGGAGATTTTTCAAATTTTAGGTACATACTGCTCAGCGATGGCTCTATCAATTAGTATTGATACTGGATAACAGATAATGTCAGCTGTTATTCTGAGGTAGTCACATGGTAGTTTATCTGCAGCAAGAGTTGCTTGTTTAAGTTTGCTCAATAACGTTTTTTTTTTTTTTTTTTACATGTTTGGATGGGTTGGAGTGAGAGTGAGGTAGGGGAGTCATTAATTGCAGGGCGATAACTTTGTGGCAAGCTATTTTTATTTTCTGTAAGTGAGAGTATAGAGTTTATGAAAAAGGAGTTAAATTGGCATGCTATACTTTCATCTGAGTTTTGGTGTTTGGTGATGGGGTGGAAGTAAGGCCAGGATGAATGATGACATGATAATGTCATACATTAATACAGTTGATTGCCATAGTGTAACATGCAATATGATATGAGGAAGCATCTTAGAATTTCTAGCTTATACACTAGTATTTACAAACTACCTGCCCAGGGCCAGATGTGCCGCATAAACATATAAAGTGTGGCTCATGAAATATGCTTGTAATGTGACCTGCAAGTGGACAGCATGTTCTTAATAAGCACTTGGTTGCAGTAGTTGCTTCTCTTTGACTGATGTTCTTCTTTCGGCTTTTCCTGGTTAGGGGTCGTCACAGTGGAACTCCGGTCCGCTAATGATTGGCAGTAGATTTTTTACGGGTGCCAAGGTGCCAGCTTGATGTCCAACTTTCAGCGAAGGCATGGCCATTCTACGCATGTCTTTTGAATGCCACTCGACCACAGGGAGGACATGCAGACTCCACACAGAAGGCGCTCCAGCCGAGAATTGAACTGGAGAACCTCTTGCTGTGAGGCAACAATGCTACCGCTGCACCACCGCAGCTTCTTCTCTTTGACTGATAACAGCTCTAATTTCTCATTTGTCACATGTTCAAGTGCATCACTGCTCTGAACCAGGGAGATGCTGGCTTTTTGATGCCCATCCTCATTGGAGTGTCCATTACTGGCGTAGTTGACTTTAACATCCTGCACCAAGATGCATTACTAAAATAGAGAAGATGACTGTTTGATTATTTTGTGCTCACTGTAAAACAAACTCATTCTAAAAACTTTTAATATTAAGTGAAAAATGGCTGTCTGGTTAATAAGCAGGCAGTCAGTGGATGCTATGTAAATGAAATACATGTTTCTGCAGCAAGTAAACAA
Organism: Protopterus annectens; assembly: GCF_019279795.1. NCBI lineage: Eukaryota > Metazoa > Chordata > Ceratodontiformes > Protopteridae > Protopterus > Protopterus annectens. The sequence continues at coordinate 723,056,479 of NC_056734.1, read as the reverse complement.
AAGATGAATTCACATGTGTGGATTGACAAGTCTATGGTGATCTCTGGGATATTAATAATAAATAAACAAAGTAAAAACAAGAGAAGCAGTATGATGTGTAGACTGAATTAATTAGAATTCATAACCCTGGTGTATACAAAGAGTATCAAATGCATTGATAGTAAACAGTCATCTTGATTAATGCAAGCATAATGTAAATTTACAAAGCATGCCCATTGATGGCGGAGGAAAGAAACATTTTTAACACTCATGTACATTTCATCTTCCCACCCCCAAAGACAGCACAATTACATATCAGCTCTCATATGGGTGTAAATTTATGTCGCTACCCTCCTTTGTGTATGGGGGATGCATTGTCTGTTAGAGGGGAAAGGTCTTATTTAGCCCCAAGTGATAAGCAGAGAGTTGTATAACAGTGCTGTCCATGCAAATTTGTCCCAGCTGTTGATTATACATTAGGTTATGATTTACCACTTGCAAAACACTTAACAAGATTCTGTTGGATTGCCTATTTCTAAGCAGTGTGCCTAATGCAAGTAACAATTTGGATACTCTCTTGTGTTGAATGATGTTAGGTTAAAGCAACCTACAAATCTCTGCAAACACACAGACTGTTGACACATAGACATGTTACTGAACAATATTACAGATTATACAATGACCCCCCATTAATATTCTAAAATGTGCATGCTGATTGGCCAGCATGCTCGTTGTAAATCCCACAATATGCCAACAGAAAAAGGTCCAGTCGCCCGGACATTTTTCCTTTGGTATAAAGTGCTAAAAACATTTTTTTTAACAAATAAAAAAAGAAAAAAACAGAGCAACAGAGACTTTCTTTTCTCCGTTGCTTCCATTTCAAAGCATTGATGTACTGGGTATTCATGGGACGCAAATCCCATACGCATGCTCAGTACATCAAAACAAGAAAGCAGTGTACCACAACCAGCAGAAGAACAGTAATGCGCTGTTATACAAAGACATTATTTAAGAAAAGTAAGTATTTTTTTTTAAATAATGTCACTGTATAATAGCAATAACCGACTACATGGTTGTGATTTATTGAAATTTACCCACGGTTGGCTTTATTTAATCACTCGGGCTTCACCCTCATGATTAAATCTTCAATATACCACACCACATCATCGGTTATTGCTTAAATAATCCATTCTTACATCAGGATGCAATTGAAATGGTTAAATCTTTAATCTTTGGTCACCTGCCATATGAACACAGGAGAACTAAACTTATGGGTGGTGTTGTCCACTTTACTGTTGAGAACTGGTTATACTGCATGGTAGATGGTCATGCCACTGAACTCTTACAAGGGTATGTCCTTGGTTTCTGTGCTGTGAGTACACCTCCACAACAAGGGAATCCATCTTCCTCATAGTATACTATATATTTTTTTCTCAAAAATGTCTCAAGTGCCATAAGTCTTGTGAAGCTTGATGAACTGTAAACCCTAGCTGTTTTTTTTGTAGAAGCTAGTGATGTCCAGTATGGCAAGAGGGCACTTGACTGCAAGATAAAAGTGTTAAGTACAGCTTAGAAGAAACAGCATTGCTACATCTTTTGCTATCTGTAGGGAAGATGAAAAGCTGTATAAGAGGAACCAGTGACATACAAATAACTTAAATTTGACAAAGTTTAAGGAAGAAGAGAAACCCAAATTGTTATAACTAATAATATTATAAATAAAATATAGAAACTATGAGAACTGTAATACTCAAGAACTATAGTAAGAGGCTGCTGTAGTTATTTCTCCAGGTAAAATCATAGGGCAAAACAAACTGCCCCCCCCCCCCCCCCCCCCAAAAAAAAAAAAAAAAAAAAAAAAAGATCAAATGCCTCGACTAAAACAACCATATTAAAATCTAGATCTGGAGCACTGTAGAAGAAACTGGAAAGGTAACATAGAAAATTATTATTAAGAATACTAGGTGCTAAAAGTAATAGCATGGGAAGAGGCCAAGAAGACATTTGGACTGTAGGCTAGAGACTGTCTTCCCTGTCAAGGACTCGTAAAAGTATAAACAAAGAGAAAGGGATAGGGGAATCCTAAGTGAAAGATCTGTTTTGGCAGAATTTTAATTGAATCTAGAATAACAGTTGCTGCTAAAAAAAGGGATAATTAGTAGGCCATGTAAAATGCTGCATGATAACTACAGGAATCAATCACAGGAAGTTAGAAAAGATTGGGAAGAGAAATGGGATAAGCAATTCACAATGAAACAGTAGAATATATATATATATATATATATATATATATATTTATACATACATATATATATATATATATATATATATATATATATATATACACACAGTGGATATAAAAAAGTGTACATACCCCTGTTGAAATGCCATTTTTTTGTGATATAAAAAATGAGACCACAATAAATCATTTCAAAGCTTTTCCCACCTTTAATATGGCCTATAACTTGTACAATTCAGTTGAAAAACAAACAAATCTGTTAGGGGAAAAATATAAAAAATAAAAAAAACATACAATAAGCTGGTTGCATAAGTGGGCACACCTTTAAACTAATACTTTGTTGAAGCACCTTTTGCTTTAATTACAACATTCAGTCTTCCTTGCCTTATTTCTCTACAAACAAACAAGCATGCATGCATGCTTGTCTGTGTGTTTGTGTGGAGTGAGGTTTTGCCAATAATTGTTTTTCCTTATCCTGTCATTTGCTGGATAGTCTTCTGCTTCCTTGTGTTTTTTTTCTACTTAACAATCTTCAGTACAGAGCTTGAAAAGTTTAGCACTGCTTTTTGCCAGCAATTATGGAACTGTGTCCACTTTCCTTCACTAAACATAATATTAAAGTTTGGTAAAGGATTATGATCACATAATTTATTTATTTTAATGAAAAGAACCTTAATGTGACTTCTCAACAAAAATAATAATAATAGTGTTGCATGAGACTTGGTAGCTTGCGGTAGAATATTTGAAAATTAATGGAATGTATACCTCAAACCAAAGCTTTCAACTTCTAGGCTAAAATTACAGAAATAATTTGAAACATCTCTTTATTACAGGGTTTATCTTAAGATAAAAAATCTGTGGCTGAGATTCATAAATGCTCTCTACATTGTACTAGGTGCATTTACGTGATGAGTAGGGACAGGCAGGGTGTGTATGATTCAGGAAGCTCTGCTACATGATGAGGCCAGCTGGAAACATGGCACCACCAAGATATGTGCCAACGTCCATATACAAGCTGTGGTGTATGCTAATCAAGTAAAAAAAATATGGTGGAATGATTCAGAAATGTATAAATGAAGCACAAACATATCTCACGTACATTAGTTATGAACATGACCATATGATCATGTTCAAGAAGAGAACAACTCAATGTTAAGGGCTGCACAGCAGTTGTAAACCTGTGTTTGCCCACTCTGTGCATCAGGCACAAGCAGCCTGCCTGACTCAGAAAATGAACAAAGGTCTGGGCAAAGTTATATTCATTTGCATATGCTGGGGGGAAGCTGTACTAGATAACAATACAATAACTAAGCAGATAAAGCCAAGTAATAATGATGCATACAAAAACACCAGACTGTGTTAACACATGCATAGGTTGGTACCCTGTGCACCTGATAAAGACAGTCCAAGTCAGAAAGGGCAAAAGGCAGGGCATGATTATTATTTGCACAGGTGGGGGGATACATAAGTCCATGTCTTTCACAGGGAAGTGTGTGACTGGGAGTGCTAAGGTGTTACCAAATGAAGGAGTACATATATAGTCAGTGCATAGAGGTATGATGTATGCTGGGGGGATTTACCATTTTGAAGGGCCTGGTGCACTATGTGTGGTGGATAAGCTGTGGGCAGTGGTGGTTTGCATATGTGTTTGCAGGGACATGGCCTTAGCTTGTGGGCCAGACTGTTGTGGCATACTGGACAGGTTTGAGGCATACAGGGCAGAGGGTTCAACCTCCCATGCATGCCCTGGCACACATGAAGTGGCTCTATCAGGAGTTGTATTGGCTTATCCACAACCCTGACTGGATCTTGGTGTTCTACCCAAATGTGAGTGATGTCTTCTGGAGGAGGTTTCAGCATGACTATGACCATGGGAATGTCCTATCCTTGCTGTAGACACATCAACCACCAATGTATCAGTGGAAGTGCTACCAGTGTGGGAATGGGACCTCTCCTGTCCCCAGCCAGGTTGGCTAACATCTGTGGATGGTTCACATGACTGGCCTTGAGAATGGCCTGTTTGCATTGACAGATGATCCAGAACAGACTCTGTACAGTCCAATGTGACATTCATCCTGTCCAAGGATTCACACAAATGGTTCATGCAGTTCCGTAAGTCAGCATTCACTGTCTGGATAACCCTCAGAACCTCAGTTGAAGCCCTGGTGGAACTTGCCTGTGCCTCTACAAAGGCCATCCACATAGATGGGGGCAGATACTGACATACCAACCTCAAGAGGAGGATAGTATCCTTAACTCCTGGGAGCACTGCTACCAACCCCCCTGTGTGATACCTTCTGCCCATAATGTCTAGAGGCAGGTTCTGAGATGTCTGTATTTGGGTCCACCACACTTCCCTGATCTTCAATGTCCCCATCAACCCATCCATTCTCAGATGGCAATATGTCAAGGGTATGTACAGTCAGAGAGACTGTGCCCATAGTCAGAGGAGACAATGTGGGGGTCACACTATGTGTCCGACATATGCTCTGCAGCCCTGGACTGTGCGTGCTGATACCCACCATCATCATCAGAGACTAAAGATCTTCCAACATTAAAAAGGGATAGTTCGACAATGCTGCTGCCAGACAAAACTTCACCTGTGAACCCACCAAAACCTTTTTGAGGATGTCAAAGTTGAAACTGTGAATTCTCTTTTGGGCAGATATTTAGTTTTTGGACTATCTGCTGCAGAGATCTTTGAAAAGGAGACACCTGGCATACATTTATTTTGCCTCCAATCACAACATTGATTTGGCTAAAGTCTGCTCCAGGACTCCATGCAAGCAGGCCTGGAAAGAAAACAGATGTGTTCTATTTTACTCGGACAGGAATGTTCCTCTATGCTTTTCTACTCTTTCCAATAATATCCATTGTCATTCTAAAGATTCAGAAAGACTCTTTAAAAATCATTGTGGTGACTCCCTTCTTGCCCAGGCAACAGTGGTTCTCCCTTTTATTGGAAAAGGCCAAGGGCAATTATCACATGCTTCTTCATAGACTGGCCTATTCAGACAGGGCAAAGGGTGTTTGATACATCCCAAACCCAAACAACTGCAACTAACTGCTGGGATGATAGACTCTTAATACCATTTAGGCACTTAAAGGAGGCAAGAAAACCTGCCTCTATAAAATTATGAATTAGTAAACTGAAAAGATTTACTAGTTGGTGGCAAGACAAGAATGAACCCTCTTTCAGGGCTAGTGTCTGTCTGATTCTACATTATTTGTGTGAGTTACTATTCACCAGCCTGTCTTACTCCTCCATCAAGGTTCATTTGTTATTCATTTCAATATATAATATACTTTGAACCAAACTATCCATCTCTGTTTTCTTTACAGAACCCAAAAACAAGGTAGAAAGGGTACTTTATCCTATTACCTTTTGTTATACCCACCATAACAGTGAGATTCAAGGCAGGATCAAGATTCATGCTACCAAGGTACTGGCTTCTTTTGTGCCTTTTTGAAATGGTTGGATTCTAGAAGTATTCTAGAAACAGCAGCTTGCATACCTTTACAAAGCAACCCAAATTAGATTTCTTTTTCCAGTCAAGGGCAGGCTTTGCTAGGCCCATTCTCCAAGAGCATTCCTTGTATGTCCCAGTTGTTCTAAGCTATGGTAATCTAGCCATATAACTAAGGCTACTGTAGCAATGATCATTATGATGAACAGATTACAACTGTGTAAGTTAACTTACCATAACAGTAGATGTTCCAGTATTCCCTGTTCCATCCCTCCATTCCCCTTTATTTTTATATGTTTTTGTTGCCAGGGTGAGAACTTCTAACTTTAATTTCCTAGCATTGACCTTTTCAGGACTATAGCCTCATCCACCCAGTTGACATGAAACCTCTGAAGGACTTGGCACCCAGACCACTCTCTTTCTTCATCTCAGCTCTTGCTGAATAACAGTTTGGGCATGTGGAAGGTGCCCTTGAAGCTTTGGAAGCTGTGTGACTGTTATGTCCTGTGCCAGATATAACCCTTATAGCTAAGACTACTGCAGCAGTGATCATTCAGACTGATAATTCTCAGTGTATTGAACAGAAGAATACATTTGAGGGAACAACTTCTACTTTCTGTCCTCTGGTGACTGATTCTAACTCTGAGGAAAGTGTTTATTCTGATAATCCCTTTGAATAATTTTCTTTTTCTGAAACCATATTCAGAATGAAGTGGGAGCATAGTGATATCCTACAGATTTAGAAAAAAAATATTATGATTTATTACCACTGGGAGTTCCTGAACCCACTCTTGTTGCTGCTGTTCTTCCAGCATTGGACGGTATTTTTATTACAGTCTATAACTGAAAGCCAGCCTGCTGCCCCTAAGAAAGCAAATAGATTATTTAAAATTCCCCAGTCATACAAATATTTATTTTCTAATAACATATCTGACCCTGCTGTGTTTTCTTTGGTAAATCCTGCTTTTGCTAAACATCTGATAAATGCTAATCCCTCCTCAATAAGGTTGGGAAACCCTTTGATAGATTTGGGAGAAAGTATATACTTCTGCAACACTTATTTTTAGAATTCTTAATTGTCAAGTTCATATGTTAAGATTTACACTTATGCTATATAAATATAAATGCATAGTTTATTAATATATATATGTATACCTACATGTATGTATATCTATAAAAAAAAAATATATATATATATATATATCTATATAGACTATATGTGTGTGTGTGTGTGTGTGTATATATATATATATATATATATATATATATATATATATATATATATATATATATACATATACATATATATATATATATATTTATATTTATATATATATATATATATATATATATATATATATATATATATATATATATATATATATATATATGGTTCCCTATCAGAAGCCTGAAAATCAAAATCCTGAAAACTATAGACTGAAAGTTCAAAATCCTGAAAGACCAAAATCCTGAAACTCAAAATCCTGAAAACACAAAATGGACATACTAACGTCATTGTGGCTTTGCTATTGTTAGCCCTGTGGTGTTGGGTCATGCGTTGGGTTCAGGTAAGTGTGCGGTTGGTTTTATGTTAGGGTTAGGGGCGGTTTAAGTGAGTTAGGGTTAGGGCGCAGGTTAGGCATGTATGCAATAGTGACAAATATTGGGGTTAGGGGCGGTTTAAGTGAGTTAGGGTTAGGGCGCGGGTCAGGTGAGTGTGCGATAGTGACGGACCTTAGGGTTAGGGTTAGGGTCAGGGTCAGTTGGTAGATATTAGTGTCTTTATAGTGACATATTAGCATTATTTGTGTTTTCAGGATTTTGATTTTCAGGCTTATAGTGTTTCAGGCTTCTGATAGGAAACCATATATATATATATATATATATATATATGAGTCTACTTCTGTGTATTGAAAAACAGAAAGCTGAACCCACTTTAGCGAAAGTGCACTTAAACAAAAGTGCACTTTCGCGAACACCAATTCACCAAAGTACAGTACAGTGGGGATAAGGGAATATATCCATTTCCCCACTGTAGTGCGATCTCAAAGTTAGTATATATAAGTAGTGGAGGCATGGGGGGTGCAGGGGGGCTTGCCCCCTTTCAAAATGTGTTTTTACTGTGTCTTTTTTACCAATTCGGTGAATCGGTGTTGGCGAAAGTGCACTTTCATTTAAGTGCACTTTCGCTAAAGTGGGTTCAGCTTTTTGTTTTTCGAAAAAGTGTTTTTTTGATAAACAGAAGTAGACCTGTATATATATATATATATATATATATATATATATATATAGAGAGAGAGAGAGAGATACATACATATATATATATATATATATATATATATATATATATAAATTAAAATTTATAAAATTTTATTTAAAAAAAATATATGTGTGTGTGTGTGATTTTAGTTTATTCTGTTGATTGTTGATTTTACGGATAAAATAAACAGATGTGTTTTTGCATCATACATTTCTTTTGTTAAGCACAGGGTTTGCCAACTGTGCTAATACTAATGTCTTAGTGTTTTGTATGGGATGTGCTTTAGACTCAAGATAAGTCTGCTTCTTAATGCTGTAATTTTTGGATATACAGAAAGTTTTGACATTACGATTCTGACTGCATTTGTCAACACTTGCAGGTAAAGATTAGAGTAAAGGCAAGGTAAGAGGAAAGTTTTAGCAGTCTGCATGTTGGTACTGTGCCACTGTGTCTTGTGTAGAGGTACTGTTAGAAAAAGGGTTTTTCATAAGGTAATGTGAATTAGGACTGAGGTTAGAGGAAGGGTTATAGTAAGCGTTAGTATATATGAGTGAGGTGTCTGATGACCTTGCCCCTTATGTTACAAAAAACTTTCTCTAACAGTATCACTGTTCGGACACAGTTTATCTGGTGTTGTGCCTTCGCTGAAGGTTGGTCGCCAGGCTTTCAACTCGACACCGTAAAAATTCACTGCCAATCATTAGCAGACCAGAGTTCCGCTGTGGCGACCCCTAACCAGGAAAAGCTGAAAGACAATCATTTATATTGTTGTTTTTCTTTTTTTTATCACAAAAGGAGAGTTTTTATGTACCACATCACTTTGGTGTTACCTGTAATGTCTTATAACAGCCCAGAGGACCATAGATGATTTTGAGAGTTTAGAGCATGTATTACTCTCAATATCTCTGTTTTATTTCTTTTGGTTGGTCATTTTTGTTCCAAAGACCCTACATTTTTACTTCTTTAGACACCACCTTCCATTTAAAGCCTGACTCGTCTGTAGTTCCAGAATGAGATGGAGCTGGAAGGCACAATGGGAGAGTTGGATTCAAGTAAAACTGATCTGCCCACCAAGGCAGTATCCCACTAGCAAATCCCAGAACTAGAATCTAGAATGTCAGGTGATACTGATGTGGAGACTATACAGACTTTAGGTACCACTAAATCTTTTTTATTTGGAGTCTGGGTAGTAGGATCATGAGAAACATGGATGCCATGAATCCTAGAATCCTGAGAAATTCCCTTGCTGAAACTTTGGGCATAGTGGAAACATTTAGGAATGCATCCAAAATTAGATCTACTTTTTCCTATGCAAGACAAGCTCTTTGAATGAAGGTACCTAGAAGACACCCAAAGAAAACAATTCTAGGAAAAGGGGTCAAACAAGGCTTTTGGATATTCTATTGAAACTGCAGCCTATGAAAGGGATTCCTCATCCAAATGAGATATTCTTGACATTTTAAAAAAGACTCTGCAAAACAAGTCTTCTTAATAAGGGAAAATCCGAATATCTTGCAGTCTGCAGTAGGCTATCACTGGGACTAGACATTGTGAATACCCTTGGAGCAGTGACTAACTGAAAGATAAAGCAGGGAACTAAAAGTGTAATACAGACACAGAAGACCATAAAACATTTGAAATATGAGGCTATAGGATTGTGATGATAAGTAATCTAGAGTTATTAAGAAAGAGTAACAGGTCATGAATGGATAGCATTTTGAACTTTGAGACTTTTAGAAACTGCTATAAAAAGGACATATTTTAGACTAGTCTCCAAGATGCTTCTTTCTTTCGTACCAGAAACATTCTTGAATAAAAATCTTTCCCTATCAGAGAAAGAGGGCCAGCTTTTATCACCTCCCTGAGTCACCAGAAGCTGAATGACAGTAGTGAAAAAAGAAGTTTGATCTAATGGATGAGGAGGAATCTCCAGAAAAGGGGGTAGGGATTCCCACTGCCATCTAAATCCCCAATGAAGCACTGTCAAAACCCATTTGTTTGAGATAATCCATTATCAAAGAGAGAAACATAGAAACAGATTTTAAGAAAGAATAAAAGGTTTGCCAGAGTGGAATGAGGTATCCTGCAGATAGTTATTCAGACTTGGACATTTCTTGTTTTTGGAGTCTTCTCTTTTCATTTTGGATGTCTGATTGCCAGAAGCTTGCTGTATCTGTTTATCTACTTATTTTGCTTTTCATAAAACAGTGCAATGACAGGTGTAAAACCTTTAACAAACTTGGACAAGGAAGGCTGAATAACCTGAATCAGTTTCCCTCCCTCATCACACTTTTTCAGGGCCTCAGCAACAGATGATCCAAAAACAACCTATATATATATATATATATATATATATATATATATATATATATATATATATATGTGTGTGTGTGTGTGTGTCCGAATGGAACAATGTAATCCGTTCAAAATATATAGTAATTAGGTCAGAATTTCGAAGTGCATGTAGTGAAAAGATCACATTTGTACTTTCAACATTGTGTTTTCAGTTCATTACTGCAAATTACATGATACAACTTTTTAAGCACCCCTGCACCCCCATGTAGGTTGCTGTACCCCCCAAACCCCTGCAAATTATATATTCCAACTCCAAGATCACACTACAGTGGGGAAAAGGTTAATTTCCATATGCCCATGTAGCCTGATCTCTGGTTGAAATGTCAAATACATATGTGCGAATGCACAGTAGCATTTGCTGTACTGACCACTTGCAGTAGTGCAGGTTGGCAACATGGAAAGCAGCCTAATTTTATTTTTATTTATTTATTTTTTATTTTACATTCGTTTACCTGGATAGGAGGCCCCAGGGAGAAAAGCTCCACATTCAGTACAGAAAAGCAAATAGTTGAACAATATGATCATCTGTACAGAAGCAAAAAAATGACAATACATAAAAATACAACTTTTGATACAAAAAATAAAAATTTGACACTAGATAAAAATACAACTTTCGATACAGAAACAGAAACTGACACTAGATAAGCATTATAACTGACTATAGAGACAGACAGAGACTACTTAGAAATAAATTAGTCTAAGTTTAGTATGAGCTAATATAACTATTAGAAATGAGCAGAAAATAATATTCCTGATACTGTAGAAAAAATACAATAAGTATAACTGGAAATGAAGCTATCTGGGGTGGTAGAAACAGAGAAGGTTAGGTAATGCATGGACATGGCCAGGAGTTCATGAAGTGTAATTTAAGTAAGTTTTTGAACATTGTAATAGTGGAGGCAGAAGATAAAGAAGAGGAAGGTTATTCCAGGATTTAGCTACGTTATGGGAGAATAGTGCTTTACCTGCAGTGCTGTTAGCCTTTGAGATACAAAGGAATGATTTGTCAGTAGAGCGAAGGAGACGATATGATTTGTAGGGCATGAGTAGGTGACTTAGTGCTGGGGTTCTATCGGGATGTCTCACAATATTGTAGGCAATGATTAGTTGATGGTAATTGAGTAGTTGGGGAAATTCTAGCCATTGTAGTTCCTTTAGAGCCCGACAGTGATGGGTTCTGAAGGTGCAGTTATTAGCGAACTTTACAATTTTGTTGTAAGATTTCACAAGTCTAGCAAGATCATGTTTTCTGGTATGGGCAAGGGTTGGTGTCACATACATTAGAGTGGACAATAGATGGGTTTGGGCTAGGGAGATTCTCGCTTGTTTTGAGAAAAAGTTTTTGTGCCTGTATAGTGTTCCCATTTCTTATGGACTTTTTTGATGGTTTGTGAAATGTGGACATCAAACTATAGGTTTTTATCAGTTTCTACACCCAGGAGTTTGGTGTGATCAGAGGGGGTGATGATAGTGCCATTTTTAGAAGTGATTGAGTAGGATAGAGAGGTAGGAATAGATTTGTTGGGGGTGAAAAGAACCAATTTTGTCTTTTTGGTATTTAGGATAAGTTGGATCTGAGTAATCCAACTTTTCACTAAGCTAAAGGAATCCTGAGTGAGTTATTGTAATGTGGTAAGTGAGGGTGCAGAGCAGATAAGAGTCAAATCATATGCGTACTGTATGAATGTAGCAGGGTGGGTGGAGGTATGAAGATTGTTAGTGAAAATCGAGAAAAGAAGAGGACCTAATATAGAGCCTTGTGGTACACCTATGGTTGTTGGGAGTAGAGGAGATAGTATACCTTGCCACTGGACAGACTGCTGCCTATCTGATAGATAAATTTTAAACCAGGCAATACTTGGAGAGGCAAAGGCTTGAGAGGCAAGAGTGTCTAGAAGTAGAGAGTGTGAGACCATGTCAAATGCTTTCGAGAGTTCTAAAAATATAGCAGATACAAAGTTGTTCTTGTTTCTGTGTTGTTTTACCAGGTTAGTAAAAGAAAGAAGAGCAGTTGTGCTATGGTGTTGCTGAAAGTCATGTTGTGTGGAGGAGAGAAGATTGTGTGAGTTTAGAACATTCATTACTTGAGAGTAGATACATTTTTCTAGTAGTTTAGATAGAGGGGACCTAATATAGAGCCTTGTGGTAATTGGACAATAATTAGAGAAATCATAGGAATTACCACCTTTGTAAAGTGGAATAATATATGAAACTTTAAATAGTTGAGGGATTTAGGCTTCCTGTATGGAGCAATTGATAAGGTGGATACAGGGTAAGATATGAACTCAGAAGCTACCTTTAGGAGGTTAGCAGGTAGATTGTCTGCAGCAAGGGTGGTAGGCTTCAGTTTTAGGAAGAGTATTTTAGTAGTAGAGATAGGAACAGATGAGAAATTAAAGGAGGGGATGTTATCATGGTATTTTTTTGAGATATCTGAAAGTTTGTTTTTGGATAGTTGGGAGGATAAAGTCAGGATAGATTCTGTAAATTGTTGATTAAATTGAGAAGCTATGTCTTTAGTATTGTTGGTGGAGGTGGGAGTTGGAGTGGTGGTTTTACCTGGTTTAAACAGTGAGTTAATAGTATGCCAAAACTTTTGAGGGTCTTTTGAGTGATTATTTTGGGCAGCAAGGAAATAATTCTGTTTATCCAATTTGGTTTGTTTGTTGGCCTGATTTCTGAGTTGTTGCTAGTTTTGTTTGGATAGGCTAGTGTTTTCTCTTTTCCACATTTTCCAAACCTTGTCTCTTGACTTCAGTAGGGCTCTTGTGTCCCTTCTTAGCCATGGTGCATAGTTTGTCTTAACTCTAACTTTCCTAATGGGTGCGACTAAATTTAGGACATTAAAGAAAGTGCTATTAAAGTAGTCAACGGCCTGGTCTAAACTTAGGGTTTTAAGTGGTTCCCAGTTACATTGTTTTAAAATGGAGTTAAGACCTGTATATTTAGTTTGTGGTCATCTCTGACTTGTCTAAATGCAAAGTGCTTAGCTAAGTTGGTGCATTTACAAAGGAGGACTGTGGGGAGATGGTTATTTAGAGTGTCTTGTAGGCATCCTATCTGGTAGTTTTGTTTGGGGAAATTGACTAGCGTCCAGTCTAGTATAGATTTTTTTTTCTATTCTGGTGGGTTCTTGGATGAGTTGGGAAAAACCAAAGAGCTTGATGTGGTCAGTGGGGTTGTTAGAGTTACATGCTAACTAGTCAGTATTTAGGTCACCTAGTAGGACGGTTTCTTGTGGAAGATTATCTGTAGTCCAGTGTAGGATTTCTTCAGTGTTGGTGGGGAGTTATTTCCTGGGGGAATGTAACAGCAAAATATATTGATTTTTCTTAGTGTTGTTTATATATATATAGGACTGATCCTAAGATTTTGGCATTTTAAAATTTAGGTAAAGGGGTTTGTAGGGGTTTTATGTTGAGTGTATTTTAAAGAGGATAGCAGTTCCACCTCCCTTCTTGCTTACTCTATCTTGTCTTAGTATATTATAGCCTGGTGGAAGGATTTCCTCATCTTGGGTGTTTGGTTTTAGCCAGGTCTCAGTAATGGTTAGTATGTCTGAGGAGTAGTGGACTATAAATGCATGTAGATCAGGAAGTTTGTTAGATATACTCCTAGTGTTGATATTAAGTATTGGTAGGTCAGAGGTTTGTTTGGTTGATAGTAGAGTGTTAAGAGGTCCAGGGTTTGGGTGCATGTCTCCTGAAGTGAGTAGTTTCTTTGTGATAAACAGTATATATTTAATAGTAAAATACTGGTAAACAGAAAGGCACCAGGGTAACAAAACAGGTAAAATCACAGAACCTTTATTGTCCAAAAGTAGAATAAAACTTCGTAAATACAACAACTTTTACTGACTAAGCGCTTTCACCCTCATGGGCATCTTCAGAGTCAGTTAGCTTCATTGAGAGCAAATTTTAAATACAACTATCAATTAGTGCATAATTAAACAGATGTAGTGAAGCTAATTAATCAATTATCCCCTATAATGCTTGTTCACCAAGCCTTGAACTCCTACAAAATAATGTTTTGTTTACTGAAATCCCTGTAAATAGTTACTAACAAAAATAAAAAATAAAATAAATTAAATGAAATGAAGTAAATGAAATGAAATAAAGTGAATTAAAAACAGTGTGTGCAATGATAATATTCCTTGTAAGCAGAAAACTCATGTCTGTTACTATGTTTAAAAATAACATAGCTTTGTGTTATATACATGCTGCCTTATATCTTAAAATATATGCTAGAGACAATACGTCGTTGATACCAGGAGCATTACTGGCATCCAGTCTCAGTTGCCAAAGACATTCCCTTATCTCCAACACAGTTTTGTAGTCTCCCCCAAACTCCTTTGTATAAAGCCTGTCAATAACAAAAAAAAAAACTTTTTAAAATTTGGACAGTGGTTCATATGTAACTATAGTGAATTTGTGGTTTTCTTGTTCTTTATGTCCCTATAGTGTTCTAATATTCTTTGTATTAACTTCCTAGTAGTCATTCCTATGTAGAACGCTGGGCAAGATAAACAGGTGGCAGCGTAAATAACCATGCTCATATTACAATTACAGTGGCCAGGGCTCTTCAAAGTTCTCTTAAAGCTACCTAGACAGACATAGGGACCATCATTAATAAATTTACAAGCCCTACAGTTGCCACATTTGGCCATTTTGGCAGGTCTTTGTCCAAAGGATCTAGGGGTCCTCTCTAGTAAATCTTTCAAATTCAAACCTCTACTGTTGATAAAAATGGGACTTTTACCTAGAATGTTGTGTAAATCTGCAGGGATAAGATTTTCCCAAGCACCATGAATGACATCCTTAACTTCAAATGCTAACACATTGTGTTGTAATACATTCCTGTTGGCATGTCTTTCCTGTCAAGTACTTCTTTGTATTTGATAACTTTGGCACACAACCTATGTGTGTCGTGTAAGATGGGCACAAAGTCAGTAGACCTTCTTCTAAGTATTTCATGTTGAAGCATCAAAAGTATGTCAGTCAGGTAACTTCTTTGGACAAATAAATCCCTCAATGTGTCTAGTTCAACTGTAAAAATGTCATCCTCACTTATAATACGAGACAACCTGATCATCTGGCCCTTGACTACATTCTTCTTGACGTAGGCAAGGTGACAACTCTTGTAGTGTAGAAATGAGTTGCTATAAGTTTTCTTTCTATACAATCTGGATTCTAACTTGCCATTTTTGATATATAATTGTAAATCCAGATAGTCAATACTCTTCTTGTCAACCTTGTGTGTAAATTTTAAAAATGTAGTCGTGTTGTTCAAATATGAAATAAATTCTTCCAGTTCATCAAGTGTACCTTTCCAAAAAAACAAAATGCCGTCCAAGAATCTTACGTAGATAGGCATCTTAGCCTTGTAATCAGATGTCAATACAAACTGATCTTCCCATTCTGCTAAAACGAGGTTGGCATAAATGGGCGCACATTTAGCGCCCATAGCAACCCCAGTGGACTGTCTATAATATTCATCTTCAAAACCAACGTAGATGTTATCCAACACCATTTGCATCAGATCCAGCAACAAACCCTTCTTGATCCAGTGCAAATTGGTGTGTTTATCCAGTCTCTTACTAAACTAGTCAAGCCCAAAGTCGTGGGGAATCACTGAGAATAAATTGATGACATCAACAGTTACCAACAAAAATTCTCCCAAATCTTCGTTGGTCAAAGTTCTAAGGCAGTCCAGACAATGCCACAAGTCTTTCAAAATGTAAGGCAACCTGTCCAAAATATCCTTGGTCACCATGTCTATGTATGAAGTTAGTGGTTCATCTAGCTGCAACTATCGGTCTAAAAGGTGGGTTAACTATGTTTTTATGAATTTTGGGTATACCAAAAAGAGTGGGTATGACCGGTTGTTCTACCAATAAATATTTGTATTCCTCAGCATCTATGATTCCTTCACATAGCAACTCATAAAGTATCCAGTCTATTTTGGTGTAAGCCTTCTGGACATCAAATTTTGAGGCTGACTCGTATGTGTTGGAATCATTTAAAATGTTCTGCATCTGCATTGAGTAATCAGTGTTGGTCATAATAACCACTCCTCCACCTTTGTCCGGTTTCATAACCCTATATTCCTTGTTGTCAGAAAGTTCCTTTAAGCAAAATACTTCTGCAGATGTTAAGTTGTTGTCAAATACTATCTGTCTGTTGTCAAGAAGCCGCCTAATTTGCCTTGTACATAGACATTCGAAGGCTAGCACGGCAGGGTGGTATGGGGGTAGAAATGTGCTGCTTCTTGTAATTGTAAATGTTTGTGACTCACTATCAATCCTTTGTTTAGTACTAAAAAATATTTTTAAGTTCAGTTTTCTTGTGTAAAGCTTTAGGTTAATAAGAACCTTACTGATGTCATATTTAAAGTCAGGTACAAAAATTAAACCTTTTTTCAGTAAACTGAGGTGACTGTCCATAATCTTCAAACTAGAGAAGTTATAAACATAAAAGGAGTTGTCCCCATAATATGATGGGGCCCTCCTTGATGTTATTAACCAAAGATGGATTTGGCATACTAACTGGAGGATGTTGGGGTGAATCTGTTGGTGAACCAAGACAAAATACTGGAAAGTCAATAGGTAGTGAAGTAGTTGAAATGTTTTCACTGTTGTCATTCATCTGTTGTGCCAATTGTTGTTGTTGTTGAAATTCAGGTTCAAATTCGAGTTGTTCCTCCTCTGTCGTCCACCCCTCCAGTTGTTCCCTGTATACTGACCTAATCCTTGAGGTGGTCTCTGGTCCACCTGGTCTCGTATATTGCTTTGATTCCTCAATCTGTCTGACCGTCTTAGTGGAGGTTGATTTTCTAAAAAAACCTCTTCATCCTCCTCTGTCACAAAGTGTGTCTCATTATTTGCCCCCTCCTCAGTTATATTTTTGTTTCTCCTTGTATCCCCATCATAATGAACATCCCCACTCGTGTTGGGTAAGGGATAAGCTCTTTTCTCTTTATATTCAGTGGTGTCCCTTAGTATCTTTTTCTGTTTATTTTCCATACTTATTTTGACAAATCATTCAAGTTCAGTTGTAATTCTATCTAATCTACTTTTATTACTTTCGAAAAGTAGATCATTAGTAATGCTCTGCTTGAGAGTGAGTAGTTCATTTTTTAAAACACTTAGCCTATTGTTGTTATCTCTAATAATAATTCTCATTAAGTCCATCCCGGTTCTATCAAAAAGTTCCAACATGTTTTTATATGCCTCGGTGTTTGCCTCAATCCCCATGGGAATTCTGTATACTCTCAAACCTTTAGGTACTTGATTAAGTT
Source organism: Protopterus annectens (assembly GCF_019279795.1). Taxonomy (NCBI): domain Eukaryota; kingdom Metazoa; phylum Chordata; order Ceratodontiformes; family Protopteridae; genus Protopterus; species Protopterus annectens. The sequence continues at coordinate 723,038,883 of NC_056734.1, read as the reverse complement.
CTAAAGAATGCTCTAAAAAAATGTTATCCATCTGAAATGATTTATATTTCTTAACTAGCTTCTCGAATTTAAATACCTGGGTGTTGAATATCCCAGGACTTTCTAGTCTAGAAGTGTCACCTAAAACAGAGGGTACCAAGAAGTTCTCCGTGTCAAACATTGATCCTGTCAGAGCACTGTTAGTACCAACCCTTCCTCTACTGTTCTTATTATCAACCCTGGGGTTATTGTTCCTTTCCCCTCTTGGTACCTCCGTGTTCACTTGCCTTTCAGCAGTGGTCACTGGTGGTGTATGCATAGTGAAAAGTTCCACTTGTGTGTCTGTTAAACTAACATCTTTAATGTTTTGCTCTGTAGTCTTATTCACCTGCAGTAGTGTGATGATTTGTCTGGAAATTTCCATATATTGAACCATTAATTGTTCCATTGTAAATGGGAATGTATCTGAGAGGGCAAGAAAAACGTAAAAAATAATATGAATATATAACCTTAAAGGTGAAACCAAGAAAGTTTCCCTATCCAATGATGAGGATTTAAACCTGAAAATCTTAATTAAAAATGACAACCTATGGATTAGGTCAAGTAAAAAAACTCAATAGTAAAAATAATAAAGAAAATTGATAAAGGGATGTGCTTGGATCATGTGGAAAGAATGTAAAAATGCCTATCTCACAAAATGAGGTTGCAAACCAAATGTATTGTGACATGTCTATTTGATACAAGTCACAAATCTCCTAACCTATAATGTGTATAAAGGATAAAAATAAACGATAATAATAATAAACTTCTCTATGAAAAACATAGACTGTTGTAGTCCAAAACAGTATTAAACAGCCCCTTGAATATATAAAAAAACCTCACATATAAACGAAAATCAATTCACACCATACAATGTATCAAATTTGCAGGTGAATAAAACTAGCTTTAGAACTGTGTGTAATAATCAATTTTCCATCAGATTCTGTTCAAACGTATAAAAAAAAAATCGTAATGAAAAAAACAGCTCATAAATTAAAAACTACAATGAACCACTGTTCAGAATCATGTACTTGAACCCATTAGGTTGCTCAATAAATTGTAATGACAACCTGAAGTACAAATGTCAAATTCAGAAGCTGCATTGCTTCAAGATTCAAATTAACAATGTATCAGTCACAAGTCAGTCCCATAGGAGCATTCTCTTTAAACCAAATTTGTAAAAAAAAAAGACAGAATTAGTTCAAACCTTGATGTCAAGTAATAATTGTTATTAAAAAACAGTTCCTTGTTGTCTTAATAAGGCCAAACGCCTCAAGGGAACCTCCGATGACTTTGTTGTTTAACAAAATAGAAGCCTTTGATGTAGTTTGTCGTTGAACCACCACAAAGTAGACCAAAAAAGAGAAGTTGGCTAAATTCACTTAGCCACCCAGTAGAACTAATACTGAGAATTCCTCTAGCAAAACCGTTGCTTCCTTTAGATAGAAATGATAAAAGTGGAAGCGAAACTGACGGCACGTGCCAAAAGTAACAGTTCATTCAAAACCAGCAGTACTTGGTCGATGTAGGTCGTCTACCCAGGAAGAACAATACCTCCAAGTGAATTTAAAGTGAAAGCGATATGCCACTAAGTAAAATATTTGTAAAATGTTTTAGGTTCCACCAACGAAACCAGTCCACACCAAAATTGTGTCAAATACTAGACAAATGATCAAGTCTTTAAAGAACCAATATTGGAAGCTGATGTTACCAGCTGGCAAACCTACAATTCGTCCCGATGTAACAAAAAGCTGATTAAGCTGATAAAAATGTTGGTTAACCTTGGTAACTGTTCAGCTCAGACCAAGGACAAGGAATGAACTGGTCATTCCAATAGTAATCCAAACAAGTTACCAGCCTCGACTGGCACGTGAAAAAGTCAATAATTAGCCTCAGTAGCTATTCAGCTCACACCAAAAACGACACCAAGTGTAGTACAAAACGTAGATAGCAACAGCATGTAGTGGTTATCACTACCCCAGGAAATAAATCTTGAAACAAAAGCCCTTCACTGAAAATGTCCACCCTGACAGGGTCAATTACGAAAAACAGGTTACAAGTGATAGGATCCTGTATTGTTACCAAGTGCCAAGTAAACAACCAAACAGCTCCAAAAATGTAAAATACTGGCAAACAGAAAGGCACCAGGGTAACAACACAGGTAAAATCACAGAACCTTTATTGTCCAAAAGTAGAATAAAAATTCGTAAATACAACAACTTTTACTGGCTAAGCGCTTTCATGGGCATCATGCATGGGCATCTTCAGAGTCAGTTAGCTTCATTGAGAGCAAATTTTAAATACAACTATCAATTAGTGCATAATTAAACAGAGGTAGTGAAGCTAATTAATCAATTATCCCCTATAATGCTTGTTCACCAAGCCTTGAACTCCTACAAAATAGTGTTTTGTTTACTGAAATCCCTGTAAATAGTTACTAACAAAAATAAAAAATAAAATAAATGAAATAAAATGAAGTAAATGAAATGAAATAAAGTGAATTAAAAACAACGTGTGCAATGATAATATTCCTTGTAAGCAGAAAACTCATGTCTGTTACTATGTTTAAAAATAACATAGTTGTGTGTTATATACATGCTGCCTTATATCTTAAAATACATGCTACACATGATCCAAGCACATCCCTTTATCAATTTTCTTTATTATTTTTGCTATTGAGTTTTTTACTTGACCTAATCCATAGGTTGTAATTTTTAATTAAGATTTTCAGGTTTAAATCCTCATCAGTGGATAGGGAAACTTTCTTGGTTTCACCTTTAAGGTTATATATTCATATTATTTTTTACGTTTTTCTTGCCCTCTCAGATACATTCCCATTTACAATGGAACAATTAATGGTTCAATGTATGGAAATTTAGTAACTATTTACAGGGATTTCAGTAAACAAAACACTATTTTGTAGGAGTTCAAGGCTTGGTGAACAAGCATTATAGGGGATAATTGATTAATTAACTTCACTACCTCTGTTTAATTATGCACTAATTGATAGCTGTATTTAAAATTTGCTCTCAATGAAGCTAACTGACTCTGAAGATGCCCATGAGGATGAAAGCGCTTAGTCAGTAAAAGTTGTATTTACGAATTTTTATTCTGCTTTTGGACAATAAAGGTTCTATGATTTTACCTGTTTTGTTACCCTGGTGCCTTTCTGTTTACCAGTATTTTACATGTTTGGAGCTATATATTTAATAGTGTGTGATACTTCTGTGTTGGATCTAAGTGATATTTTTCTAGTGTAAGAAGTGGTTATGTGAAACTTATATATACTTAGTATTGAGTTGTCTTTAAATAATGTGGCAGGGATAGGGAAATCTGAGGGTGTGTTTGATTTTGTGTAAGTATGTGTTATATGGAATGCAGTGATTTTTAATGTTGTGTTATGAAGAATGGTTGAGATGTAGTGATGTAGGTTAGGTATGTGAGTGTTAAATAAAGAATTCATAGTCTGAGATGCATTTTTGAAAGAGTAGTGATTGAATACTGTTGGTGGTGTGGTTTGATTGTGAAAGGAAGAGTG
>NC_056734.1:722982827-723032827 GCF_019279795.1 Protopterus annectens | reverse complement strand
CTCCAGTTTCATATCTATGTTAACCACTTGGTTGTTTTTGTTTTTTGTGACTCTAGACTTTGAGGACTGTACTAAGAGAAGCTGCAGGAATTTAGAAGCTTCCATTCTTCATTTTATCATTAGGACTTCATTTTAACTTTCAGAATGACCTGTTTGGGAAGTTGTTTTGTGTTTCTAAGTTTGGCCCGAACGGATCAACATTTTTTCTGAACTTTCAGAATGATAGTATTTTAAATAAGAAAGCATTTTTCAAAATATAAAATATGCAAGAGAATAACTGGATAAAATTTGAAAATCGAAAGTGGGTTGAGCAGAGGAGCCACATGAAGTATTGCTTCACAGAAAGGGTGTTGGGTGATTTTAACAGCCTTCCTAAAGAGTTAGTAGGATCAAACATATTGACTGAATTCAGGAATGTATGTGTCTTTCTTATGGAAATGTGAATGAGTTGGGATGTTGTTACAGTCTGTTCAATAAGCAGAGGGGACTAGGTGGACTTTGTGATTCTTATCTGCTGTCATCTTTGTTTATATACTTTCTTTTATAATTTTTTGCAGTTATTTTGGTATGAAGTATACTCGTAGTAAGAGATTAATATAATTTTCTTTCTTTCCCTAATTTACCAAACTGTACATCTTCTGATTTGTTCTGTTCAGTAGACATTCGTGAGTAAGGCTGTTGATTAATTGTCCCTTGCTAGGAGCAAGGTGTTTAGTTAGGTTTCTTACATTTACCTTTGGGACTGCCGTGCTTCTTTGTACCACAGTTTGAGTGTAATTTAACTAATGGGAAGCATTATCTGTTTACCTTCTGTGGCAGTCCTGTTAATGCTGCTGTTAAGTGCATGAGCTAAGTTGTTTTGTGCTGCCATTCCCAGTGGTCCTTAGGAAATTTGTATGTATGCATGTTGTTGTTATCAAAAGAAACATGCACACATGTTCTGTTTCCTGTTAGAGAGAGATTTTTCCCTTTAAACCTAATTATGTTGGTTTTGTGACAAAGAAGCTCACATATCTAGATTGCATCCATATTAAAGTCGTTTCAGAACTTCAGCTTGTTGGACTTCATTTTCAACCAATTAATTTCCTGTCGGCTCATGTCCTGCATCACATTTTGTGTTCCTGAACACAAATTTATCTTTTTTGACAGAAAACACTCCAGTGAAAACCTTTAGGGTGGGCTTATAATGTTTATTTGTTTTAATATTTTTTTATTCTCAATAAGTGGCAGTTTTCTTTTTATATGCATGTTTCATGTATAATAGCAATTTCAGATAAACAGAGTATTTTTGTCTTGATGCAGTTTTCCATCATAGTTTGGTCTCTGTACTGGACATGATGGTACATACATATTTTATAATTACTGTATCTTTACAGACTTTAAAATGCATAGTTGCAGCAGAATCCATAGTATTCCTAGCAATGTCTTACATTTATAAGGGACTGTTCTCAGACAAATCATTTTGTTACAGGTGACAGAGTGACTGAAGAGATTTTTACAAGATACTAATAGTAGCTGTCCAGACTAGTGCTTTATACCTTTTTGCCATTGTTGATGCTACCTTGTGGCGAGAACAAACAAAGAAATGGGAACGGACTGTGTACTTTATATGAACAAATAGATAATAAGAAGGGGGGTTACATTATATGAACAAATGGATAATAAGAAGGGGGGGGGGTCTGGTGTGTGATGAATGTACTCTCTTGTACTAAGTTTAAGGAATACATTTTGCAAAGAGTGACGAAGCCATGACTCTTCAATCAAGTGCCCTAAATCTGTAGTGCAAAATATTTCAGGTATCACATAGACCAGACCCAGTGTATTCCATTTGTTTGTTAACTGTGTATTTTGTTTTCTGCTGACTTAGGACAATTGACTTAATTGCCTAGGTTTCTGCTGAACAGCGCATTAGGTAGTTCACATATGAATTTCCACATGGATTGTTTTCTGGGTAGTAATTGTGAAGTGATTTTTATTTTTATAGTGCCAGTTCAGTTTTGGAGTATTTTAGTAGCCTAGCAATGGTTATGCTGGGATTTGTCAGTTTTACAGTTTAGTTGTTATGATTTTAGTTTAAAATAGTTCAGAGAGTTAGAATCAGGTCCATTTTGCTAGTAAAGCAATTGTCAGTGTCAGTATTTGCAGTAATTATGTTTCTTTTGTGTCTAGTGCATTTATGTTAACATTTTCTATTCAGACATGAACAAACTTCATCTATTGTTGTTGATTAAGTCAATAGTGTTGTGTTGAGGGGTTATTTATGTGTGAGTTTTTTATATGTACAACATATAAACTTATTATTTTGCAGAGTATTAAATGGAAAATGTAGGCTGAATTTTATTTATTTATTTTTTTTATTTTAATTTTTTACCTTGTATAAAAGTAAATTTTATTCTGGGTTATTTCAAGTAGACTGTGGTACTTTGGGTTAAATATGTATCTGTATTTTGTGTGAACAGTGTGTGTGAACTTTAGATCTGATGTTGTTAATCTTCATTCTATCCTCAATGAGTGTGTTCGGATCCGATCCTTTGGCTCCAACTTGGCTGATGCTAAAGCTCCCAGCCACCAAATCTCTCAAGCTTCTACCTTACCAACAATGTATTTACCCAATTACCTCAGATTTCGATTGCCACTTCTAGCTATCGGATATGGTCTACCAGTTTCTTTCAAGCTGTATTAGATAAAGTAAAGTTTTTTGTTTGGAATTCTTTCTATTAAGTAGTCTTTATTCTTTAGTCATTAGTTTTTTGTGGTTAATATTTCTCCTGTTCTCTCCCTTGCCTGTATGACTTTGTTATACATTATTACATACCATTGTTGGTATTCCCTTGCCTCTTTTTCTTCACAGGTGTCTTTAGTGTAACATAGTTGTAACTTTTCCCTTTTTGCTGCTGATACTGTTTTCTCCCCCTCTTCCTTTTTGTACTTGGTACTGTTAGCCCTTCCCTTTTGACCTAGTAGTAACTCTTCATACCATTGGTGGTAACCCTCTATCTCTTTTTTCCCATTAAAAAAAAACTTACCTTTTCTGATTTTGATTGCCTTCTACTTATTATTATTATTTAACTCAGATTCTGTATGATGACTGACAAACCTGTGGGTTTCAAGAAATGCTCCAAATGTGGGTGTAAGTTGCTGCTCTTGGATGTACACACCCTTTGTGTGTACTGCTTAGGTCTGTTACACTTACAGGAGGACTGCTCGATTTGCCCCGGATTTAATCCGCAAGCCTTAACAGAATGTAAAAACAAATTAATATTGAAAGGTTTCATCCCTTCCCCTTTTAGAGAAGCCATATCTCAGTCTCCAAAGTTGAAGCCTTCAACTTTGTCCAAATCTTCTTCAGAGTCTTCCCAGAAGAGAAGTGCTAAACATCCAGTCTCAGCCTGGGATCAGAAGAAAGTGAGAATTCAAAATCTAACTGCTCCCTCGGATCCTACAACATTTAAATCAAGCATTATGGATCCTACACTATTTAAGTCAGATCAGAGGGCAAAATCATTGGATCATACAGAACCCTTGGAGACTCTATATTGTTCTCAGACCAGATATTCTCTGTTGGTGGACCCACTTCCTGGCAAACTTCCATCACCTTTTTTGTACTCATTCTTCCAGAAATCTTACAGAAGACTATGTGGAGAGAGTGGTGAGGAAGATCCTCTTGGCACAGAGGCAAATTGGTTTTCCCTTGGCGCCTACCTCTCTGGGTCAGGTTAACTGACCTTCCACCGCACCTCCCTGCAATTTCCTCCATTAACAACATCTGTTGCCTTAGAGTCACAGGATCCCAGTCATCCAGATACATCAGTCTCGGATCCAAGGAACTCCATGTCCTCAGATCTGACATCATCTCTGAGACCTCCAATCCTTTTGGATCCAGAAAGCTCTTGGAGCCAAAGCCAGCCTGCCAGGTCCGGGGTGCAGAATTCAACTCTGAAGTTTTCTGAGCCATCTCTGTTCATGGGAGCTTTGGCACTGGATAGTTTGACTCTGGCTTTCTCCTTGGGGGTGGTGTCAACAGATCAAAGAGAGGGGATGACTCGGAAACCTGGTTTCTCAGATCTGAGCCTCTTTCTCTGCCACATTTGAACTCCGCCTTCGAAACTGGGAAGAGAGTGTTCTCTGCCTTGGCAGTCATGATGGAACATTTCCCTTCGGATCCTACATATTCCATCATGATGCCCCAGCGCCTGGAGCCTCAGCACCATTCTCCAAGGGGACATCCTGTAACAAAACCTCAGTTTCCCTCCCAAGGAATTTTGATTTCCTCTTCCAAAACTTCCCCAGAACATCCCACTGAGGAAGTACCTAGGAAGAGTACATGCAGGAGAAAGCACCTAGACTCCCCACAGGAGTCCCTCACCAAAGACAAGGATTTCGACGAGGGCAAAGGGTCCCCACAGTCACCTCCTGAGGATATTCTCTTCAGAGACATTATAGAAATCCTGAAGCACAGAGGTAGCTGTCATCCTCCAACCCGACACTGGAAGAATCTCTTCTACTAGAGGCTTTTGGTACAGGACCATCTACTTCCTGGGTGACTCTGCTTGCCAACAAGCTTGTTGGCATGATCTCTAGGCCAACGTGGAAAGAACCTGAATTCATAGAACGCATAACCTGGAGACAGGACAGAATAATGATACCACCTGCAGACAGACAGTTTTGGGGGAAAGGGGTTCCAGTTGATGGCATAGTCATTGTGGTGGCCATTAAGAAGGAAATAGATGACGAGAGTTCTTCTGTCCATCCACTCAACAGGGAGTCATGGGCGATGGACAGACTGGGGAAGAGTGTCTTTGCTTCAGCAACCTTTGCCTTGAGGTCACTGAACTATTTGGCACACATTATTAGACTTCAGATAGATTTGACCGAGGAGTTATTAAATACTCACTCAGGGGCCATATCTGCAGAGGTTTGAAATGCTCAGTTGGGAATCCTACAGGCAATATCCAATAGTTCAGTGAGGTTAGTTTTCAACATAGCCGAAGGGACCTCAAGAGCTGTGGGTTCAGGTATTTCCATGAGGAGGCATGCCTGGATGCACTTGTGTGATTTTGCAGAGCTATTTAAGTCAAATTTCATCAATGCTCCCTTTGACAGAATTACTCTTTTTAGTCCTAAGGTGAAAGAAATGCTGTCCAGGTGTGAGAAGGATGGAGAGACTCTGTCTGCTGTGGGCATATGTTTTTCGCCCCCCCCCCCTCAAAGATCCTACTCCAGGAATTAAGTGGTCAGAAAATGTGGTTCAAAAAGTCCCATGGTCCTTTCCGTGACACACGTGGAGGAATTGTCCCCAGGGACAGAGGGGGGAACTCCAATGGATGCCATCACACTCATGGCAGAGGTAGCCTGCAAAAATCAGGGTTCACAAGAATCCTTCTTTGATAAAACCCTACCAGCACTCCTGAATGGAGGTCCAACTATCCTTCTCTGGAGGCAGTCAGGGGACGATTATCCCTGCACCAGAGAGCCAGTCTAGACTTAACAAAAGATACTTCGGTGCAGAGGATTATATCCAGAGGTTATATAATACTATTTCCCTACCACCACCAATTCCCAGCAAAATCCCTCATATTCCACCCAGTCAGAGGGATCAAGCAGCAATCCAGGTTCAAAAGCTGCTAGAAAAAAGAGTTATCCAAGAGGTCTCACCAGACCAGTTAGGATCTGGAACTTTCTCAAGGTTCTTTTTAGTGCTAAATAAAACAGGGGACTGGCGACCAATTTTGGATCTCAGAAATCTAAATAAATACATTCCCTGAACCAAGTTCTGAATTGTCATGGCTCAGTCCATTCTCCCTTTTCTAGGCAAGGATAACTGGATATGCTAGATAGATCTTTAGGACACCTACTATCACATAAAAATGGACAGGCAGTCCAGGAAGCACCTCCACTTCTGGCAGGGAGCCAGTCACTACCAATTCAGAGTACTGCCCTTTGGACTCATGACAGCCCACAGGGTCTTAACCAAATGCATGGCAGAAGTAGCGACCTACCTCAGGCTGCAGGGATTCTGGGTGTTTCCCTACCTGGACGACTAACTCATTACCCCTCAGACCAGGCATCAACTCATTCACTCAAGGTATCAGGTTCTGCACACCTGTGCAGTCCTAGGAATAACTATGAACTACAGCAAATCACAACTTCAGCCAACTCAGACATTGGAATTTATTGCAGCACTGCTCAACACAAAGACTGGTGTTGCTTCCTTTCCAGCACAACAAATTCAAACAATAAAGTCACAAGTAAAGAAGGTTGTAGAAAATACATCAATCTCAGTCTGCACAGTTCTCCGAACTCAAGGCCTAATGGCAGTAGTGATAACCTTAGTTCTGTTGGCCAGGTTTTACATGCAGATCCTTCAATTGTTGTTAGCTACTCAATGGTCAATATTTTATCACTCAATGTCATTCCAGATAAAAATTACCAACATTTGCAAAAGAGATCTCTATTGGTGGATCCAATCTGATCAATTGTGGCATGGCCGTCCCATCATCCCCCAACAGCCCAAGGCCATAGTGATCATGGATGCTTCCCAGATAGGTTGGGGGGGCATTATCTGGGGAAGACATTCCAGGGTAGTTGGTCCCCGAAGAGGCCAATTTACATATAAATGTTCTGGAGATGACAGCAGTGCTGTTGGTGTTGCAAGCATTACAATATGTTCTTCCCTCCGGGACAACTGGTACATCAACAAACACGGGGGGACCAAATCTTATCTATTGTGTTGAGAGGCTCTCAGTATCTGGCAGTGGATGGTCTCTTTTGATCGCTTTCCTTTAATGATGCACATTCCGAGGAAATCCACTGTGAGCAGGTGCGTTCTTCTTCTACATGAGTGGTCCCTCATTGAGAAAGTGTGGACAAGATTTTCCATCAATGGGGCCAGCCATTTTGCTATCTTTTTGCCTCTCCCATAAACAACAAGTGTAGTGCTTTGCCCTCATTAGCCCACGGGGCAGTCACTGAGGGATACTCTACTTCATGATTGGCCCCCTGGTCTTCTTTATGCTTTCCCGCCAACCCCATTAATTCCCAAATTTCTGAAAAAAGCCACCAGGTCGAAGAGCACAGTAATACTCATTGCCCCCTATTGCCCTGGGCAAATTTTTTTCACCTTTCTATGGCTTCACCTGGTTTAACCCCCATGGAACCAAGATTCGACTCCAAACCTCCTGTCTCAACTGACGGGTATGTCTCACCCAGATATACCAAACCTCAAGCTGACTGCTTGGTTTCCCCAGTTTCCTTAGTAGCCAGACAATCTATGCTCTCACCATCTGTCCAACATATAAGTTTATCTGCGCATAAACCCTCAATAAGGAAAACATATTCCAGTAAATGGAAAAGGTTTTCCCTTTGGGCTCAACAACATAATCTTGACCCCTTTTCAGCTCCCATCAAACACATTTTAGATTTCCTTGGTCACCTATTTCGAAATGGTGCCAGTACTTCAACTGTTAAAGTACAGCTAGCAGAGATTTCAAATTACCATTCATGATTTAATGGCACATCCATAGCTTGTCACAAACTGAGCAAGGCCTTTTTAAAAGGGACACTCCTTCTAAAACCTCCTTTTAAAGACCCTATGCCTCCATGGGACTTAAATTTAATGCTTCAGTCTCTCACACAACCTGCCTTTGAACCACATGTAACCTTATATATCTTACATGGAAAACAATTTTCTTGGTTGCCATTACTTCTGCAAGAAGAATTTCTGAGATCCAAGCACTTTCTTCTAAACCACCATATTTTGTTTTCCACAAAGATAGAGTGACCTTATGTACCAACCCATCTTTTCTTCCAAAGGTGGTGTTAGAGACAAACATCAGTAGTACTATCAATTTACTAGTATTTTTTTCCCACGTTTACCAGCAAAGGAGAATATGTCTTACATTTACTGGATGTTCATAGACAATTGCAATTCTATCTTCATAGAACAGAAAAAAAATAGGAAAGCAGACCAACTGTTTATCTCCTTCTCTGAACCAAAGTTGGGAAAACCAGTTTCCAAAGTTACCCTGTCAAAATCGTTGACAGATTGCATCTTCTTTGTCTGTTCTAAATTGGACATTCCGATTACACACCCCTTGAAAGCACACTCCAGTAGATCCATGGCTACATCCATGTTTTTTCAATCAAGGATGTCTCTGGACAATATTTGTGCAGCAGCAACTTGAGCTACTCCTCATACCTTTATCACTCATTACACGTTGGATCTAGTCTCCAGAGGTAGGGCACCATTTGGTTCTGTGGTGCTCAGGAATATCCTTCCTTGAGTTCACCCTGGATACAAGTAGCTAGGGACACTGCCCCACTCAATGAGGATAGAATGAAGACTGACAACATCAGATAAAGAAGTTATGTCCTCACCATAAAATTTCACCTGTGTTGGTCGATCTTCATTGTTTTTCAACTCCCCTCCCACCAACCCCCGCCATTTGGCTTCTGGAGGAACGAGTAATTACTCAGTCTCTATATATGTACCTTTATCTATCTATCTATATATATATATATATATATATATATATATATATATAAATATATATATATATATATATATATATATATATATATATGACTCTGGTTATTGTTAGTCCAGTTCTCTTCATCTTCCTACGCTATTGTAACGGCAAACAAGATCTGAGGGTAGTTGCATTGTGGGTAAGGGAGAAGCTCAAGAGATTTGTTGGCTGCGAACTTTAGCATCAGCTGAGTCGGATCGGATCCAAACCCATTCTTTGATGAAGAATGAAGATCGACAACACAGATAGAATATTATGGTGAGTACATAACTTCTTTTTTTAAACAAATGGCGTAAATCCAGGTAAGCACTTTAATAGCTTAGATGATGCACCAGGGATGTACATAAACTTGTGTTGATACATCAAGAATAAATATAAGTTATTGTAGATGTTCCAAGACTGTTCAGAAACAAAACAGAAAAAAAAAAACTTAATTTTATCATGCAATCTGAAGTCCACTTGTAAAGTGGATGGTTGGATAAATAAATGCATCTGTATCTGTTAAGATGATTGTATAAGTAATGTCTTTCTTATTTTAGAGTAGATTGTTAATCTAAAGAGCATATCTGTGAAATGGTAAACTACACAGGCATAGAGAGAATGTGTAGACACCATCCTCCCAGCTGTCAGATGCAGACTGAACTGTGATCCCTGGAGTTGAGACACAGTAATATTAAATCCTGTACTATATGCTGTCATGTTGTTCCCAGTCCTTTTGCAGATAAAATGATTCTGAACAAACTTTAAAATGAAGATATACAGCAAAGAGAAGCATGGTTGCATCCATCTTCCTTATTTAATTTAATTTAATTTTATTTTATTTATTTTTTTATTCATTCATTTTTGTAAGAGATCAGGTGGTACCAGTAATCATTTTAGCAAATCTTTGGAGAAGGTTGAGGTTTCAAATGTCTAGAGGAAGAGAGATGTGATTTTTTTTCTTTTGATGAGGCGGATGTAGAAACATTGAAAACTGCTGAGCTCTCACGTTGTCTTAAGCTATAGGGAAAATCATTGAACCACTGCTGAAAGAAAATGTTTTGGGAATATTTATCAGCACAAGGGGTACTAAACAAAATCTCAAAATCCTGGACAGATTTTTAAATGTTGCTTTTATAAGTCTAGAAAGCTGTTAAAATAAAACATTTTGAATTAGCATGCATTTTTCTGAAGGATATGAAGTCTGAAACTCAAATGTCTGTCATTATTTAGTGACTTCAATCTGCAATGATTTTCCAGAAAACCACACAGTTTATGAGGAGCAGGACAAAAATCTGGACATTCTATAAATTTCTAGACAGTTGAGAAGTATGATTCCTAGTTACACAGTCATATGTATTCTCTACATCATCAAAACACATGTAGATGGTACTGCTATACTATTGTGATGACTGAAACATTGATGCAAATACAAAGAGTTGATTTGCTGCTTCATGGGTAGGTTGGAATTCACACTGCTTGTCTGGAATCAGATGCTTGACTATCAGATGGAGTCTTCTTTTCAACACCCTGAAATAGGAGACTGAGCATAATTCATCTTTAATTGAAACATACTCTTTTGTCCCCCTTTTCAAAAGAGACCACTACCCTAGTTTGTCAGCCCTAGTGTACTGTATCATCTTCTACAAAAATATTGAAAATGACTCCTGCCTTTCTAGACAGATCTCATCCATTCCTCTGACTTGTTTAATTACAATAGTCACCTCCTTTTCTGAAATGTACCCAGTCCCATCAGCTACCCAATCTCACAGGACGATATGCATACTGAGTTCAGGAGTTTATCAAAGCTTCCACCTTCTAATGGTGTTCCCAGTTAAAGTAAGTGTTTTTCCATCCTTTCTGGATAATATTTCTCTTTGGGCATCTCAGGTAGCCATATAGTTTGCTGAAAGTTAATCTTACGGTTTTGTGAAACTCCTCACGTATGTTGGCCTTCATACATAGGACTTTACTTTACTGACTGCTTCAGCTGCTGCCTGACAAGTATGTACGTACCTAATAAAAACAAAGTTTTGCCACACCCATAAACTGGATTGCTCTAAGTATAGGCAGTAGGCAAAAAGAAGAGGTCCGGTGCGACGTGTACCAATTCAGAAACTTTAATATGAAACAATTAAAGCGCAAATTACACTTTCACTAATGGATAGCTTCTTCAGGCAAACAATGATAAAATCAAATCTAAGCAATATATAACTAGTGAAAGGTCATGTGAGCGTTACTTAAGAGTCATATGACAGTAATTAAAAAACATTTATAATTTTATAATAATACCAATCATTTATAAATACATTTAAAACAATTCTTGAAATCATTCCCTGCTCAATTAAAATTATTGTACAATTATATTTGATTCTATTTCTTAACTCTTTCAGAACAGGTTTAAGTGTAAATGACTCATTCAAACCAGGATACATCTGTGCTCTAAACCTAGCGATCCAATAGTTCTCATCTTTTTTCATATCATTCTTTAAATCTCCCCCTCTTATTTTTTTGGAAATAATGTGCAAAATAAGCGACTTAAAATTATGGCTATTACCTGTTTGTTTTATATGCTTGTACAATGCATTTGTATATATTTGCCTACGTATCTCTGATATATGGTCACATATGCATTCTTTTAATTTTTGGTTGGATTTTCCTATATAAAATTATTCACATTGTTGACATGGAGGCATATATATTAGGTTTTTAGAATCACAAGTGCGATAAACTTTTAAATAAATGTATGTTTCACCGGATGTGTGATGACTATTTTTATATTGATGCATTTACAAAAATGACATTTATAACATTTATGTGTTCCTTGTTTAGTACTCCGCATATGATTTGATATTTTCCTGTTTTTTTTATAGCATAAAATATTCTTAAGATTATAACTCTCTTGTATGTGAAACTTAAGTAGTCATGTCCTGTTTGTTTAAACAGAGACGACTGTTGCACTTTAGGTCAATTCTTCATTATTGTTTTCCTAAACATTGCTATATTTCTGTTGTATCTTATCTTTCTTTCCTTCTTTGTCCATTATTATTATATTTTCCTGAAAATATTGGTTTAGTATTATTGGTCCTACCTATTTTAACTTCCCATTCAGCATCATGTACTAGTTGTTGACTGTAGACTCAAACTATGAAGTCATTGGCTAAATTATCCATTTGGTCATTCATTGTTTGATCATTAGTGTTCAATTTTGGTACCCATATAATTTGATTCTTAACAATGTTCTTAAAAATGTGCAGGGGATGCATGCTGGCTCTATGTAAGTAGGTATTCTTTCTAACCTCTTTCTTATATAATGTTGTTTCAATTTTCCCTTGACAAATCTTGTACAGTCTAATATCCAGAAAATCTATTTGTGTATAATGTACAGAACTTTTGAATCTTAAAAAAATTATTTTTCATCAGATTTTTCTGCTAATGAGGAGCTCTGTTTGACATAGATAGGTAGTCTGTTCCAGAGTATGGGAAGTCTCTGGGACAGGAATCTATCCCTCCAGCATGTTCTGTTTATTGTGGTGACAAGGTTTAGGGCCCTAGAGCGTGTAGCTCGGAGGGATTGGGATTTCTTTAAGTGGAGCATGTACAACAGCTCTGGGTTTGACATAACTTTGTATGTTAGGCAGAGATCACCTCTGAGTTGGCGATATGTGACGGAGTAAAGCTGGAGGTTTTTGAGACGGTCTGCGTAAGGTATCTGTTTGAGGCCAGTAATCCTCTTTGTGAGGTATTTTTGAGGCCTTTCCCGTTGTTGTAGATGTCTTGTGAGGTACATACCAAAAGAGGCATTGTACTCTATAATGGGTCTAATGAGTGATGAGTTGAGGGGAACAATGACCTCTTTTTTTCTGGATGAGAAACCTTTTGTGATGAGGTGTGCCACGTAGAAGGATTTCCTGCCCACTATGGCAATGTGATTATCAAAGGAGAGACTACTGTCCACCTGTATCCCAAGGTCTCTTGTCACACTTTCGATGTTAAGTAGACTACCGCCTATGTGGTAGTTCATGGGTACAGAGTTTTTACCAAAGGGGATGACAATGCACTTTTTGGCATTGAGCTTGAGACCATGGCTTTGACAACAGGCATCTGTCTCAGTGAGGCCCTTTTGTAGGATGTCCACATCGTTAGGAGTTTCGATTATGGCTCCTAGTTTGCAGTCATCTGTGAATTTAGTTAGCCAAAGACCTTCTGTGTTAGCCTGTACTTCAGAGAAGTAGATACCAAACAGGAGAGGACCCAGGACTGAACCCTGTGGTACTCCACTTGTCACTGGTCTGAAGTCTAATTTGGAGTCTGCTACTTTCATAGTGTGGGTTCTGTCAGTAAGCCGTTTGGCAACCCATCTTGTGACATAGGGATTTATACCTAGTTTAGTGAGTTTATCTATAATTCCAGAGTGGGGGATGGTGTCGAACGCCTTGGCGAGATCTAGATTGGCTGTGTGAACCACCTTACCTTCATCTATGGCTTTGGTGACTACTTCAAAGAAGTTTATCAGGTTTAGGAGACATGATCTGCCTTTTACAAACCCAAACCATGTGGGGTCCAGAGTTTGGAGATCTCCAATGTCTTTGTTTATGAGTTCCATGATGATACATTCCATGGCCTTGCAGACCAGGCTCATCAGGCTAATGGGGCGGTAGTTCCCGGGGTCTGTTGTGGCCCCTCCTTTGTGGAGTGGGAAAACCGTCATGGTGCGCCATTCAATGGGCACAAAGCCTGAGGTGAGGCTATGATTGAACATGGTACTTAGGTGGGGTGCCAGTTCATTCTGTAGTTCATGTAGAAGGCAGCCTGGGATGTTGTCAGATCCCATGGATGCTGTGTTCTTGGCTTTGGAGAGTGAGGAGAGTGAGGTTTTTACCTGTGCAGCCGTGATTACAGGAACTTTGCATTCTTCTTGTATAAAGATGGGCCCTTTAGGGGGTGAGAGGGGGGTAAAGTTAGCATTGAACCTATCTGCCAGGATGTTGGCAATATCAGTTGGTTCTGTATATTTAGTGTCATTGTGCTGTAACTCAGAGCAGATCTGACTGTTGCCATTGAGATTCTTGACATAGCTATAGAATGCTTTGTGGTTGTCTTTAGAATCAGTGGCGATTTTGTTTTCATAACTAGCTTTGGAGGATTTTATGAGGGAACTCAGCTTCTTACTGAGACTGACCAGGGAGTTCCTCCAATCGTGGGATTTTACTCTTTTTGCAACAGTTTTTTTCTTCTGTTGTAGAGTTTGTTTATGGCAGAAGACCACCAGATTGGCTTCCTTTTTTTGGAGGATAGCATCTTGGTTCTGTTAGGGATAGCACGATCCATGCACTCGTGTAAGTGCTTTTAAAGTGCATTTGTGTAGGATTCAGCAGTCGTACCTCTATTGCCCATCTGCATGGGTGTCGTGAAGTATGCCATTTCTGTCTTAAGAAGCGTGAAGTTGGCTTTGGAGAAATTTTTTATGGTTGTTTTCCTAATGGGGGTGGGGGTGGGAGCGGGATGTGGATGTCTAGGGTGATTAGCTTGTGGTTGGATCTGACCAACAAGGAGGCAGACCCCTGGTGTTGAACACTGGATGTTAAGTTGTCAATCTCGCCTTCATTCTTGCTGGATGGGTTCGGAGCCGATCCTCGGCTCCGACTCAGCCACTTACTAAGCTCGAGAGCTAATTTTACCAGCTCGAGGCAACCCTATATCCCATGATGCAAGGCGGAGACTACCCAGATCTCGTTTGCCGCTTCGCTTACGAGGTGCCTCTTTTACCAGCTCTAGGTAAGTTTTCTTCAAATTAAGACTTTTTGTCTCACCCCTTTTAAATTTAATTACCTTAGTTGTTTTGTGAACCTTAACGTTTAATTTAACCCTATTCCTGTTAGTGTTCCCTTTTTTTTCGGGTTATTTATCCCTTTCCCTAGGTTAGGCCTTGAACCTCCCCCTTTCCTAATTTTTCCTGTCAGGGATTCTGTGTGTGTTTGAGTATGTTGTATCCCTGTTTAGATTTATATTATTGGATTGGGTGTTATTTGTGTGTGTGTCTCTGTGTTTCCTTGTTACTTGTGTTTCCTCGACACAGCTATGTCGAGGGACACAAAGGTCTCAGGCTTCAAGAAGTGTGACTCGTGTTGTCAGAAGATGTCTCTGACAGACGGTCACACTTCTTGTGTTTACTGCCTGGGACCTCTGCACCTGCAGGACTCTTGTGCAATCTGTCATGCCTTCAGCCCAAGAGTCCTGCAGGAGCACAGAAATAAATTAATATTGAGGGGCTTATTAAAGCCTGAGAGCTCCCCGACTAAGTCGGCTCCGGGGAAGCCCTCGAAACCAGTTAAGCCTTCAGCTTCAAGTCCCAAGCCATCGGCTACTGGTTCTTCTTCTTCAGTGTCGAGATCGGCTCCAGCCGGAGCCGATCCTTCTCTTTTAGAAGTCACAGTATCGGCTCCATCCGGCGCCGATACTGCCAGATCTGGGCACTCAGTGACGTATCCTCGGCTCCTTCGGCTCCACCTATCTCTAAAAAGAGATCACGATCCCCCTCATTGGAATCGATACGTTCAGCTCTGAGATCACCCCTGCTCTCGGAGTGGAGCCATCGGAGCCGTTCTTCTCGGTCGTCCAGGCTGTCTGATCACGACCTTGAGAGAGTGGTGAGTAGACTATTAAAGTCTCAGGCATTGGCCCAAATGCTCCATAGCCCGTCTCAACAGACGGTAACTATCACACATCCACCTAACATTCCTTCTTCAACTCTCTTACAGAGCTCGGAGCCAGAGCTCCTCGGAGCCGTGACTGTTGTAACTTCGGAGCCGATACCACCCCCCCCTTTCGGCTCCGTCGTCCTCCGCTCCGATTTCCTCCTTGAGGCCTTCATTGGAGGGATCTGGGCGTCTGGTCTCTCTCGTCGGCTCCGAGGGGGTGAGTGGCATCGGACCCTTGTCCGACACCGTTCTCCCTCTCGGGGCTTTGGCGTTGGTGAGCTCAGCCCCGACATCTGCCTCGGAGCCTTCCCTGTTGGTGAGGCCTGGAGTTCCTATCTCTTTGGAGCGGGAACCTTCTGGCCTCTCTGACGGGGGAGCCTTCGAGGTGATGAGGAGTGTACTAGCCCCTGGGCGTAGTCAACGGTCAGTTCCATCAGCTCCTCCCACTACAGTGCCTGCTGACGTCTCTTCCCACTCTCTTGCTCCCGGACCCAGAGATCCAACGCCTCAGGTTTCCCCATTGGGAATATCTTCCTCTTCCGAGGCTTCTCCTGATCCGTCAGGTGAACCTCCGCGTAAGAGGACATGTAAGAGGAAACATCTAGACTCCCCCGAGTCTATTACATCTGATATTGACTTGGATGAGTCAGAGGGATCCCCAAGGTCCCCCTCTGAGGATGTCTCTTTCTCAGACATCCTTGAACTCCTTAAGCAGAGGGGGAACTGGCCTTCCCTTAATCCTTCCGAGGACGAGTCAGTATACCTGGAGGCGTTCGGATCTCGACCCTCCACCTCCTGGGTGTCTCCGCCTTTCGACCCTCTTATGGACGTTGTGGCTCGGAAGGCGTGGATGGCCCCGGATTCGGTGGAACCTATTCCTCGGAGGCCTTCTAAATTCATTACGGCCCCACCTGATAGGCAATATTTGACAAAAGGTGTCCTGGTTGATGCCATGGTGGTGGCTGCAGCCACCAAGAAGGAACTAGCTGATCCTTCAGTACCTGTCCATCCTCCTAACAAGGATTCTAGGACTATGGATGGGTACGGCAAGCGGATTTTTTCTTCAGCGACCTTTGCCATGCGATCGCTGAACTACTTGTGTCACTTCACCCGCCTTCAAAGAGATGTTCTTAAAGAGTTGGGAGAAGTTTTACAGGATCCGACAGCTGCTGGGTCTCAGGATAAGATTAGCTCACAGCTAGGAATCCTAAACTCCATTGTTAACTCCTCCATGCGTCTCATTTCATATGCAGCCGATGGAGCGAGTAGGGCCGCAGGCACAGGAGTGGCTTTAAGGCGTCAATCCTGGATGTGGCTTTGTAATTTTGCAGACCCCTTCAAGGCGTCCTTCACAAACTCTCCTTTTGATGGTTCGACCTTTTTCGGACCTCAAGTGAAAGACACCTTGACTAGATGCGAACAAGATGGCAAGACTCTTTCTGCCGTAGGAGTCCGTTTCTCCACCCCTTCAAGACCTTACCCAAAAGGTCAGAAGGGAGGGGAAAATGTGGTTCCGCAAATCTCAAGGAGTCACGCCTGACGCATGAGGTCAGTTTACCCGCAGAGGCAGAGGGGGTAACAACAACAGATGCCACCCTAGGGGCAGAGGGGGTCCACAGAATCAGGGTAGCAGGGAGCCTCTCTCTGACAAACCCTTCCAGCATCCCTGAGATGTTGCCCGATTGTCCACCTTCGGAGGCAGTCGGGGGAAGATTATCACTGTACCCAATAGCCTGGCTTTCCCTTTCTCAAGACAAATGGGTACAGTCGATTATATCCGAGGATTACAAAATTCCCTTTATTCAAACCCCAGTTCAGCAAAAGGGAACCCTTCCAGACGTTCCACCCGGTCTAAGGGAACTAGCAGTGCCAGAGATATCAAAACTGCTAGCAAAAAGAGCCATCCAGCCAGTCCCAGCAGACCAAATAGGATCCGGAATCTACTCAAGGTTCTTTTTAGTACCAAAAAAGACAGGGGACTGGAGACCAATATTAGATCTCAGCAAACTAAACAAGTTTGTAAAGAAAACAAGATTCTGGATGGTCACGCTTCAGTCCATTCTACCCTTTCTGGGCAAGGACAATTGGATGTGCTCGGTAGATCTTCAGGATGCGTACTATCACATAAAAATTCACAGACGCTCCAGAAGGTTTCTCCGCTTTCGGCTGGGGACCAGTCACTTCCAATTCAGGGCCCTGCCTTTTGGACTCACTACAGCCCCCAGAGTGTTCACCAAATGTATGGCAGCGGTTACGGCTCACCTGAGATGTCAAGGATTCCAGGTGTTTCCATATGTAGACGACTGGCTCCTCACTGCCACCACCAGGCATCAACTTCTCCAAGCCAGAGATTACACCATTCACATTTGCAGAGGGCAAGGGATTTCTATAAATTTCGAAAAATCTGCCTTGTCGCCTTGTCAATCTATTACTTTTATAGGCGCAAAATTGGACACCGTACAACTTTCAGCAAAGTTAACAGACCAAAGGATCTTGGACATTCAAAATCACGTCCAGGTGATTCTCTTCAGCAACAAAATTCAGGCCAGATTTGCTCTGAAAGTATTGGGTCTTATGGTGGCCACCATAACACTTCTTCCCTTTGCCCGCTTTTACATGCGTCTTCTACAATGGATGCTATTCGCCCAATGGTCTTTTCAACAACTTCCCATGCGTCACAGGATCATAATAACTCCAACTTGCAAAAGGCATCTGACCTGGTGGATATCGTCCCCTGAAGTCCATCAGGGCAGACCCTTTGTTCCTCCTGCACCGGTCGCCACGGTTACATCGGACGCCTCCCTGATCGGGTGGGGGGGGGGCATTATCAGGGCAGGATGGTCCATGGCACTTGGCAACCTTTCGAATACCACCTGCACATAAATGTCCTAGAGATGAGAGCAGTGCCTTTAATGTTGGAAGCCCTCAATGACTCTCTTCCCCTGGGAACTATTGCAGTCCAAACGGACAATATGTCTGTAGTGTGGTATATCAACAAACAGGGCGGAACCAAGTCCTATCCACTGTGTCGAGAGGCTCTCAGACTTTGGCAGTGGGCAATCTCTTCTCAGCGGTTTCTGATAGCAACGCATATCCCCGGGAAATCCAACATCATAGCGGACAGGTTGAGCAGAGCTAGTCTCTCAAACAATCAGTGACAGAAGAGATTTTTCAAGAGTGGGGCCTTCCTTGCTGCGACCTTTTTGCTACACCTCAAAACAGCAAATGCCCCAACTTCTTCTCTCTCTTCCCCCTTCCAGGCCATCCCCCCACAGACGCTCTAACCCTAGATTGGCCCCGGGGACTTCTTTATGCCTTTTCCCCCTTTCCTCTGATACCTCAAGTAATTCAGAAAGCAACCGCCTTAAGAGCCAAGTTGATTCTCATTGCCCCTTATTGGCCTCGACAGATATGGTTTCCATTCCTACATCATTATCTCTTGGTACAGCCATGGCATCTGGACCCGGTTCCAGATCTTCTGACCCACCAGTCGGGGCAGCTGCACCAATCCATACCTTCTCTCAACCTCACTGCTTGGTTGCTCCACTTCCATCCTTAGCCAGGCTTCCTATGATTTCTAATCCCGTCCGGGATATCATAGTAGCTTCCCTTAAATCTTCCACCAGAAGGATTTACACTAGTAAATGGCAACGTTTCTCCTTCTGGGCAAAAGCTAGGAATATAGACCCCTATACTGCTCCAATTCATTCGGTCCTGGACTTCCTAGCCGAGATTTTTCATTCAGGATCTTCTTCCTCCACAGTAAAAGTTCATCTGGCAGCCATTTCGAATTTTCATATAGGCTTTTTGGACCACAACATTATGTCACATAAACTTTGCAAGGCATTCCTTAGAGGTATCTTTTTACTTAAACCTCCGATTAGAGACCCCCCACCACAGTGGGATCTAAATTTATTTTTAACATCCTTGATTCTTCCCCCTTTCAAACCTGCGGCTGCCTGTTCGTTGAAATTTCTTTCTTGGAAGACACTCTTTCTAGTCGCCATTACTTCTGCCAGGAGAGTATCTGAGCTTCATGCTCTCTGCATTCATCCTCCCTACTTAATCTTCCACAAAGACAGGGTTTCTCTAAGGACTAATCCATCTTTCTTACCCAAAGTGGCATCGCAGACAAACTTAAATCAATCCATTGATCTTCCAGTTTTTTTTCCCCAAATTATTCTGATAGAGCGGAACAAAAACTACATTATCTTGATGTTCACCGCCAACTCAGATATTATCTGGACAAAACTAAACATTTTAGGAAATCTGATCAACTGTTTCTATCCTATGCAGAGAACAGGAAAGGCCTTCCAGTCTCCAAGGTGACTTTATCTAGATGGCTGTCTTCTGTGATTACTTACATTTATCAGCTCAGAGGCAAAGAGTTGATTTCTAGGCCAAAAGCCCATTCTACCAGAGCTCTAGCTACATCTACAGCTTTTCAGGCTAGACTTCCAATAGACACTATTTGCGCAGCAGCCACATGGGCCTCTCCTCATACCTTTGTTTCACATTACAAATTAGACTTGGCCTCCAGAGACAGAGTGAATTTTGGTTCCACCGTTCTCAAGAGTCTGTTCCATTGAGCCACCCAGGATAGAGGTGCTAGGGATGCGGTCCCATCCAGCAAGAATGAAGGCGAGATTGACAACTTAACATTAAGAAGTTATGTACCTACCATAATGTTCCATGTTAGTTGTCTTCTCACGCCTTCTTTCTTGCGTCCCGCCCACCATCCCCCTAGCCTGGTCAGACCGAGAAGATTATGCCTCTTCTCTTAAGAGGTTTTATCCTTTTTTCTAGCTAATCAGCTTCTAGTGTCACTAGATTAGGTTGATCCTTTTCAGAGGATTATGATTATTATGATTGTCATTTTTAGTATTATTTCCTCTTCTTCCTCCTCTCCAGTTGGAGGAATATATTGCATAATTTCCTTAGCTACCAAACGAGATCTGGGTAGTCTCCGCCTTGCATCATGGGATATAGGGTTGCCTCGAGCTGGTAAAATTAGCTCTCGAGCTTAGTAAGTGGCCGAGTCGGAGCCGAGGATCGGCTCCGAACCCATCCAGCAAGAAAGAAGGCGAGAGAAGACAACTAACATGGAACGTTATGGTAGGTACATAACTTCTTATTAACCATGCTGGTGATGACCAGGTCTAGGATATTGCTGCCCCTGGTGGGGGTGTGGATAAGTTGATCCAAGGAGTTGGAATTGATGATTTTCAGAAAATGATGAGCAAAAGTGTTGGTACATGAGTAGTTTTCCGAGTTAATGGTAGGGTAGTTGAAATCACCCATTATTGAGTGTTGGGTTGTACCTTAATATTTTCCAGTGTATCAAGAAAAGAGGAGTGGGAATCCTGGGGCATGGTGGGGGATCTGTAGCAAGCTACAATTTGGATTGCAGTTTTGCCCAGAGTTAGTTGAAATTAGTGAATCTCGGATGCATTATGCTGAGCAACTAGCTTGGAGGTGTGGATATCCTTAATGAATCTGGACACGCCTCCACCTTTAGTGTTTCGGTCCGGGTTTGGTGGCCGAAAGGTGTGGTATGAATTATAGCCTGGCAATGCAGGGGTGCTCTCTGGAGCTTTGAACCAGGTCTCTGTCACGGCACAGATGTCAATGTTCTCCATTTAAAGGAATGCCTCGAGTGAGTGCATTTGGCGGTTTAGACTTCTAGCATTGAGTAGCATTACCCTCAGATTTTGCTTGCTTGTACCAGTTATGGTGGTGAATTTGTCATTTGAACCTTGCCTAAAAAAGGCACTATAGGGGTGGCAAGAGCCTTTGCCAGTATCTGGACTCCCAAGGGTGACAGGTGCAGGCCATCTCTGGCAAAGCAGCGTGGTCTGTCGATCATGTCATCCCAGGCAGACAGATACTGGATTCCCTTAGAATGACACCAGAAGCTTAGCCAGTTGTTAAAGTCAATCATTTTGTCCTTGTACTGTGGTATCATTCTGGGTGATGGCAAGATGCTACTGAGGGCTAGGGTCATACCTGCCTGGGCTACAAGATCGGAGAGCTCCTCCATGTCTCTTTTCATGTAGTCCAGGGAGGTACGTCTCAGGTCATTCACACCAACATGGACAATGAAAGAGTCATATTTGTACTTGTTGTGGAGTGACCTGAGTGCGTGCATTATGTGGCAGATCTTGGCACCTGACAGGCAGCTGACAGTAACTTTTTCCTTGTTTAGCCTGGTGAGTGGAACATCAGTGTGCCTGACTATAGAGTCACCTATGACTAGAGTGTTGGGTATGTTATGCCTTATGGGCTGTAGTTGAGTGGCACACTGAGTATGTGGGCTATGTGTCATTTGGGTTGTGTTGGGGGGTGGAGGTTGCTTGAATTTCTGCTTTGGAGGTCTCTGTTGTTTGGGTAGATTTGTACTGAGAGCCTCTGTGAATGTAGGTGTGTGTTTTGTGCTTCTGTGTGTGTGTTTTGGTGGTGTAGGTTTTGAAGGACTATGTGATGAGTGTGGTGGGGTGCAAGTGATTACCTTCTCCTCTTGAGTGTCTAGTCCAGTCTTCGGTGAAGAGAGCTTTGCTTCCAGTTTGGCTATATAAGTGCATCTCTCACAGGTCATAGTGTTGGGTAGTAGGAGGAGAGGGTTGTCTGTGTACATGAGGCAATTGCTGCATTGTCCCAAGATGCCCAGATTCATCAGGTAGACAGGAGAAAACACTGGGAGCTGACCTTTAGACATGCCTGAATAGGTGCTTATTTATTAAGTAATAAAAACTGTTTTCCTCTAGACAAGTGAGGAAAGTTGAGTGCTGTAGTAATTTTTAACTTATTTAGTGCTTACAATGAGTTCTGAACACTTGCTGAGCTCAAAGAAACAGATTTGAGTGGTAAAACTAAAAAGCTGGCTAGTTGCAAGGGAAAATTTGAAAAACAGACTTTATGGCACCAGGAATAGTTTAACCCCAGTTAAGTGGGGGGGGGCTTAGGAGCTCACAAACAGTCCTGGACACAGCAAATCCGTATCTGGACAAGACCTGCCACAGGAAAGGGGGGAAGCAAGCTTAGAATTTTTTTTTCCAGTAAAAGTGGAAATGGAGAAAGCTGGAACAGAAGTTAATTCAATGTTAAGAATCTGAGTGGGTTGGCCTTCACAAATGCTCTCTATTAGATTGAGTGAACTAATGACACTAGACTGGGAGGAGTGTCACAGATCAAATATACAGTATGGGCGGGCAACTGCAAAGCCACCAAGTATAAGAACACACAACACTAGGGAGGGTGGGTGGCAAACATTACAGTTCCTAGCTGTAGAACACATAAACCTCAAAAAATAAAAAATGCACAGAAAAGCTAAGATAGAGCACTCACAAACAGAAAATACAAGTCGCAGTATGAAAAAGCAGTTTACAGTTAAGTAATTCAGTAAACATGCAATTAGAGTAATGAAACAGTATCTAGCAATGAAACATACAGTTAAAACAGTATAAAACAGTACATGAATGCAGTGAAACAATAAAAAATGCCTTATAACAGTGCAAAATGTAGTAGATCAACTGTACAGCACAATTATAAGTGTTTCAGAAGTGCAGTTCATTGAAATAAGTGTAAGAAATAACTTATCCTGCCCTTGGAATCTTAAGGAATTTCCACTTATGCAATGCAATCCAGAGCCTGAGCAATACAAGCACAACCTTTATAAGACACAGGGTTTATATACCAGTAAGAATGGAAGAGTTGGAAGATCAAATTACTACTTAGCCCCTGCTATTACCCAATCACTCGTACTACAGAAGGTCAGGATGCCTTGTTATTCTCAATAATAATGAAGACAATCAGCAGAAAATGGCTGCCAGAAACACAGGAAACTCAAACAAAACTACCAGCCTAGACAACAGGCCTCTATCAAGATTATGCCACCTGAGCAGAACACAGAAACCTCACTTTAAAAGCATAGAAAGAACACCCACAAATAGAAAATACAAGTATAAAACAGTACATATATGCAGTGAAACAATAAAAAAAGCTTTATAACAGTGCAAAATGTAGTAGATCAACTGTACAGCACAATTATAAGCGTTTCAGAAGTGCAGTTCAGTGAAATAAGTGTAAGAAATAACTTATCCTGCTCTTGGAATCTTAAGGAATTTCCAATTATGCAATGCAATCCAGAGCCTGAGCAATACAAGCACAACCTTTATAAGACACAGGGTTTATATACCAGTAAGAATGGAAGAGTTGGAAGATCAAATTACTACTCAGCCCCTGCTATTACCCAATCACTCGTACTACAGAAGGTCAGGAGGCCTTGTTACTCTCAATAATAATGAAGACAATCAGCAGAAAATGACTGCCAGAAACACAGGAAACTCGAACAAAACTACCAGCCTAGACAACATTCAAGATTATATCACCTGAGCAGAACACAGAAACCTCATTTTAAAAGCATAGAAAGAACACCCACAAAGAGAAAATATGAGTCTCAGTATGAAAAAGCAGGTTACAATTTAATAATTAAATAAAAATGCAATTATAGTAATGCACACTATTACAGTTCCTAGCTGTAGCCACTAAATTAAAGTTTTAAACAGATCAAGGAGCAAGCCAACTCTAGAGAATGCTTTTAACTGTAAACAGACAATTATAGTAATGCACACTATTACAGTTCCTAGCTGTAGAACACAGAAACCTCAAAAAATAAAAATGCACAGAGAAGCTCGGATAGAGCACTCACAAACAGAAAATACAACTCTCAGTATGAAAAAGCAGTTTACAGTTAAGTAATTCAGGAAACATGCAATTAGAGTAATGAAACAGTATCTAGCAATGAAAAATACAGTTAAAACAGTACATAAATGCAGTGAAACAATAAAAAAATCTTTATAGCAGTGCAAAATGTAGTAGATCAACTGTACAGCACAATTATAAGTGTTTCAGAAGTGCAGTTCAGTGAAATAAGTGTAAGAAATAACTTATCCTGCTCTTGGAATCCTAAAGAATTTCCACTTATGCAATGCAATCCAGAGCCTGAGCGATACAAGCACAACCTTTATAAGATACAGGGATTATATACCAGTAAGAATGGAAGAGTTGGAAGATAAAATTACTACTCAGCCCCTGCTATTACCCAATCACTCGTACTACAGAAGGTCAGGAGGCCTTGTTACTCTCAATAATAATGAACACAATCAGCAGAAAATGGATGCCAGAGACACAGGAAACTCAAACAAAACTACCAGCCTAGACAACAGGCCTCTATCAAGATTATACCACCTGAGCAGAACACAGAAACCTCACTTTAAAAGCATAGAAAGAACACCCACAAAGAGAAAATATGAGTCTCAGTATGAAAAAGCAGTTTACAGTTAAGTAATTCAGTAAACATGCAATTAGAGTAATGAAACCGTGTCTAGCAATGAAAAATACAATTAAAACAGTATAAAACAGTACATAAATGCAGTGAAACAATAAAAAAAAGCTTTATAACAGTGCAAAATGTAGTAGATCAACTGTACAGCACAATTATAAGCTTTTCAGAAGTGCAGTTCAGTGAAATAAGTCTAAGAAATAACTTATCCTGCTCTTGGAATCTTAAGGAATTTCCAGTTATGCAATGCAATTCAGAGCCTGAGCAATACAAGTATATGTCTAAAAAATGTCTATTCAGACACCATGTCACTAACCTCTTTAGTATATGGAATACCTCTTCCTTGAGTCTGATGTAAATGCATCCCAAGCAGAAGCATCTGCTATGCATTAACAGGGCACTTCCTTGAATAAAGTGACAGTTTCCCTTTTCCTGGTTCTGCCTAGCTACTGTCTTGAATATCTGACCACACTATCCACAAAGTGGGGGTAATTTGACAGAGTTGCACCCACTTGAGCGTAGTGTCCAGAACATGGCCTGTAGGCTGATGACATGACTACAAACTCAGTCACTGACCTTTGTGCCAAGGTGATGCTACACCAGGTTCATTTCTATCTTTTGGAACACAGTGTTTGTTACAAGTAGCCTGTGACTAGTACAGATGTTGGACAACAATTTACCATTCAGGTTTGGATCAAACAAGATGTTCCTCCTCATCTTTTCCCTACATATTAGCTCATTATAACACAAGTGAGTATCAAAGTCATACTTTAGAACTACGGAGTAAAGTTTTCAATTGTATTTGATAAATCCAGTTAATGCAGATGATGGTTAAGAAAACCTCTACATCAAATACTTTCAAAGCTTAATGTTTTTTATCAGTACATGTACACAATACTAACTTTTTAAATGCCTACTGATTATAACTACTATTTTTTTAATGCTGGAAAGAAGTTGTAGGTAAGTAATAGAGAAGGTCTATATCAAGGCAAGGAGGGAAATGCCTAAATAGGTGAGCAAGACCAAAGCCAGACTGGAGAGGAAACTAGGCCAGAGGTAAAGTGGATAGGCAAAAATTTACAAGTACATAACGGGTTGATCATGGATGCAGAAGAAGTTTCCAAAAGCAATGACTTTTTTTCCAAAGCAAAAGCTGCTGTACTAAATGGGTTCTGTGTCTTGGTATTCAAAAGGGAAAAATAGTAAAGGGTTCCATGCTGTTATGGAAAAACAGAGAGGGTGGTTTAGAGATGGATGGATGGATGGGCCAGTAAGGAGGAAAAGTCTTGAAAAGGAAATGGTCAGCTTACTTACAGACAAAGAAATGGTGCTTAGGTGGAACAGCAATTGGAGTACTCAAAAACCTAACAAGTATCCTTGCAGAACCACTCATAGAAATCTAACAAAGAGCTCTGGACCATGAGAAAGTACCAGGTGGTTTAAAAACATGTTCAACTGTCCCTTTGTTCAAGGGAGGTACCAAGACCAGTCCAGGAAACTGTAGGCTGCTTAGCCTGAGAGCAGTAGCAGGGTATGGAAATGATTCTGAGCAAGACATGCACAGCTTTTTTATTGGACATCCAACTTCAATCCCCAAACCAGCTTAGCTTCACTGACAGGAATAGCTGCCAATCAAGACTTCTGTGGTACAGTGACATGGTAACAGAAAGGATGATTGAGAGAATCCATATACATCTGAATTGTCTGGACACTCCGCATCACATTGAAACTACTGTATAAGCTGAATTGGTCTAGGAACAGGGCATAAACTTATGTTCTGGGTGGAAAAATTAACTGCATGGATGAACTCAGGAGGTTATGGTTAGTAGTAGGCTTGTAGGAATGACAGAATGAACCAAGGGAGTCCTGCAAAGGTCAGTGCTGGTGCTCTCAATAGTCAGCATATTCTGCACTGAATTATTGGAAGGATTAACTAACACTCTGAACCTATATGCACATTACACAATAGTTTAGCCATATTTCTGGATGGAGGAAATGTTTGAAAAGGGATTGGTAGTCCTCCACATGTTGGTGGGGATGTTGAATAAGAATCATTGCAGATAAAAGATAAAAAACTCAAAGAAATTCTGGAGCTCTCTCAACTCTTTATTTAACCCAGGCTCTAGCAATAATCCTTGCCCACACTCAAATAAAACACCCATTGAAATTTCTGCAACCTTCAACTCCTATTTCAAAGATACTATAACCAATCTAACTGCTACCTTTCCCAAGACTAATTTGTCCACCACAGACTTTTCCTCAGCTAACAGCAGTACACCCTCTATTCCCAACTTTACTCTGTCACCTATACCCAACTCGACTATTAAAAATTGCTTCTAAAATTCAAACCATGCACAAATGCCCCTGGCAATATACCCACCAAATACCTGCAAATCTCAGCCAACTCAGTCACTTACCCTATCAACATACTTCTCAACAGATCTATCCAAAAATCCTATATGCCCATCATCTGGAAAAAAAGCTTATATTCTCCCTCTACACAAGGGAGGCCCCAACATAGACACTGCCAACTTTTGCCCCATTGCTATACTATCATCCATCTTTAATATTCTGGAAAAATGTATTCATTCTCAAATTCTTCACCATTTGATTCACAACCACATCCTCTCCGCCACCCAACATAGTACCACCACTGCCCTGATATCCTTTATGGACACTGTCAACCGAGCCCGTGATGCTGGTAAAATTGTCTCTTCACTATTTCTTGATGTTTCTAAAGTTTTCAATACTATATCCCACTGTCTCCTTCTAACAAAACTCTAACATAGGTATTTCACCTCAAACTCTAAACTTGTTCTCTAATTACCTAACTAACAGGCAACAATCAACTAAATGCCATAACTCTTACTCCCCTTTCCTAAACACCACCACTGGTGATCCTCAAGGCTCCATTTTAGGCCCACTTCTGTTTATCATATTTATCGATAACTTCTACACCACACTCTCTCAAAGCTCAGTCATCCAGTACACAGATGACTCCACTATCATCTGCACTGCAAACAACTCCTCAGAACTCCACCAACTCACCCAAAACACCCTCTCCTCCACTGAAATTTGGATGTCTAATAAACATCTTGCCCTGAATCCCAAGAAAACCAAACTTGTAATCTTTGCCTCCGAAAAGTCCACACCCCTACAAAAAGAGAACGTCACCATTCAATCCTTAAATGGTACCACCATCAATAATGTACCTAGCACAAGACTCCTAGGTGTCATCATAGACGAAAACCTCACATTCGACCTGCACATCCAGTCCAATGTCAAAAAAACACATCAAAAGCTTGGCACTCTCTACCGACCCAAACATCTACTCACTGCATCAGCCCGACTTTCCCTTCTCTCTTCTTTTCTATTACCCTCTCTTTTATATGGTGCTCCCCTCCGCATCAGCATTCAGTCCTCTCTAAAGTCCAAACTAGACTCATGCTACAACAAAATTGCTAAGTTTGTAACTAATGCCTCCTACTCATCCCACCACTGCTTATCATTTTGCAACCTAAAATGGCTTGAACTCCCCAACTATCTCCAGTTTATCCAACTAACCACAGCTCACAAACTCATTCATGATCCATCTATGTGCCTGCTCTGTCTTCTAAACTTACTATATATTATTTATTTTATTTATTTATTTCCAGTTTGATGACCGGGGAGGTCCACTGGGCTCAAGGAGCCCATTTTCAGTGGAGGCCCGGGGAGAAAAGCTCCACATTACATACAAGTAAATCAAACATATAATTATATGAAAACAAATGTAGAATTATATAATGAGATGTAGCAAATTACAAATGCAAAAATAAACACTCTTCATGACATACATACATAGTTGATTAGAGAGCCATTTGCACAGCATATAGTTGAATTGAGGCAGCAGAAATAGTATGAACAAAATGCTAAATACTATCAAATTGTAACTCTTATGTTAGTAGTTGCAAAGACTGAATATTTGAAAGATAGTAGTAAGTAGGGTTTGTAAAATGTGTGGGAAATAAAGGTGGAGAGTACAAAGTGTACTATGTATACATTCAAGATTGTGATGAAAGAAGAGAGAGGCAGGTGAGCAGTAGAAAAGGAGGCAGTAGTTTAGTAGAAATAGATTCTGGTGTAGGCAGAGAAAGGCAGATGTACAGTGGAGAAAGAGGCAATTATTTAGTAGCAAAAGTGGAGTACACACATGGTAGAGATGATTATCTTAGTTAGTTAGCATCACCTCTTAGTATCAACCTTATATGCAGGTAGAAAAGAGATATATTCCCAGATAGGGAGAGAGAGTAGAGATAGAAAGCTATGTACAGTATTTACATTATATGCAGTCCTACAGTCCTATTACCCTAACAAACCACTCCGATCCAACAACCAACTACTCCTAAATGTAGAAAAACCCAGACATTTAGCTGGCCAGATGCTTTACTCCTTTACCATCACAAAACTTTGGAACTCCCTCCCCCCAACACTTAGATCCACCTGCTCAGTGACCCTCTATATGATATCTTTGAAACAATACCTCTCCTTGTCTCGGTTGTGCACATGTGCTAACACCACATCTCATATAACCTGACTTCAACCATCACAACTATTCTCACCCCCATTCTACTACTCTGGTATCCTCCTTTCACATCCACCTGTCTTTTAGCTTACTTCGCCTCTCCATCCTGTCCACTTCCCTCGTCTACTAACCATCATCATCATTGATCCCCTGTCTACTTCCTTCTCTTCCTAACACTTATAGATCTACCATTGAACCAGGCGAGACATTCAGGTACTCTCTCAGCCTACTCTAATATCATACCACCACTTATATAAGCAACAGTAACCACTGACTTTGCTGAGTCCTGCAGCATTACTCATATAGCCTATCACTCAGCTATTACACCTCCTAAATGTGTTAAAAGTTTGACTCTAATTAATTCCTATGTCTGCTTTGCTCCCACTGCATGGTGTCCTATATAAATTTTGCTAGCTGAAAACTACTCATATGGAATGTTCTCATGTATATACTCTGTATTCCTTGTATAATATCATTGATTTGAGAATGATTACTGATGTACTGTTTTTTTCACCAGTTGTATAAGCTGCAAGTAATATATGCTAAATGTCTTTATTAATGTAAATTTTGTATTGTATGTGAAATGTCTTAAATGTAGAGCTTTTTTCCCCAGGACTCCATTGAAAATGAGCACTTCTGGCCCAGCTGGACCATACCGGTGAACAAATGCAAATAAATAAATAATTGCAGAGCTCTTTGTTTCAGATACAACAACACAATGATTACATACAATTCAAAGGATGCTACTCTAGGAGAAATAGTGGCTGAAAAGGACAGAGTAGTAATTAACACACTGTCCCTGGATCATTATATACAGCTAAAGAGGACAGCAGGAACAGACATCATTGTATTCAATATGACACAGGGTTCAGGGATAGACACATTACGATCCAGCATACATGCATTACATTTTTGATGCCACACACCTCCAGTTCAGAAATCTTTGCCAAGCATGTCTCAAAACCCACTGCTTGAGCAAACATCTGCTTGTAGCTTCTGAGGCTTAAGGCCAATGAAACAAATAGAAAAACAACAAAAAGGCATTTTTTTCAGGGAGTAAAGCCCACCTGCACCTCAGTGTGTGTGCCTGTGGGGGGGGGGGGGGCATTACCTTCCATAGACTCTTTATACTCTCATTCTGAGGTTGATATATTCTCTCCTCACTTAATTATTCCCACTCCCAAGAATGCTGCACCTTCAGGAAGAGTGATCAGCAACAGACAGTGAAAGCTTTCTTACTCCTCTCAAGGAGGCTGCGATGTTAGAGAACATGATACAACTATCATATACTTGAGCACAAACAGATTGCTGTTGTATGGAGTGAGTAACAACACATGTGCCATTAGTATCTTGAGGTGTGTAGCTTTAGCCAGCTATGATGCAAGAAATCTCACATTGGGCTACAGCATGCAGGTCTGCTTCCACTGTCACAGGCTGAGTCCATAGCTAGAAAACCTTATACAGTTCTGGACACTGTACAAGGAAGAGGATGCAGTACAACTGAAAACCTCCAGATAAAAGCCATGGAGATCATCAAGATGGAGGAAAGGAGTATTTACAGTGTTTGGAATTGCTGAACTTGTATTCATTACACAGTAAGAGAAGGATGGAGACATGATATGGCAACACTGAAAATGAAGTGTGGTACAAGCACAGTGGAACAAGGAGGGGTCATCATATATATCTTGATGGTAGCCTTGACCTGAGGATAGTATATTTTCTAAGATACGGTTGTGTCTCCTTGGAATAGGCTTCATGAGTGGTTGGCGGTGGTGAATCAACATGGGCTTTCACGTAGGCATGAGTTAACTGTCATTGGTTAGGCAGTCTCAGATGAGAGGAAGCCACAACTGCATATTAGATGTGCTCAAATGGGCAAACTGTGCATTGTAACTCTTGTAAGTCCTCAATATTTAAAACTAGCACATTATGCTTTTACACATAATTCACAATGTAGAAAGGTAGAGCATCAGTAACATTTCTGCAAGCAACTGCATACGTTTCAGCACTATTATTTAAAGTATTCACTGCTTTTAGCATTTACTTAATTTCTGACAGTACATTCCACTGCATAAGCAATAAAATTCACCCTGCAATTAACATGGTCAATCAAATTTGCTACACACTTTTTTATGTTTTTTATTTTTAATGTAGCAAGGCTTAACCCGTGTACCCTCTAGTCTGAGTACAAGCATTAGCATGTTTGCATTTTATGCAAACATCTAACAGAAATGCCATTTATTTTAACTTGAACCCTCTTTGGAAAATGTGCTCAGGCTTTTTGTTTCTCAGTGGAAGCATTTTTTTATTAGATAGTATGTGCTGATTTTCTATCAGTTTTGTTTAAATAGTGAAAATATGTAGAGGAAAAGTCCCAAAACAGTAAGCAGAATCTGTCAGTGTTGTTATTCTCTTTGACACATTTTTATACGAAGATTGATTTGGCTGTGTGCCATGAGATTAAGTACAAAATGTCTGAAATCAAAAGACTAAAGTTCAGAATTACCCAAAGTCTATATCCCAAATTTCAGTAGCATATAAGTACATGTAATATCCAGAGCAAAATGTTCAAATCGTTGAATTTGTTTTACTTTTAGTATTAACATTGTATAATACATGTTGCAGTTCTTAATTTCAATTGCTGGAGTGTGTGAATGCTCAACAATTTTAATTTAGAAACTCAAGGGGGCAGAATCCAAACTTTGTGAAAGTGACTAATTCCAATGTAAGGCCTAACTATAAAGCAGGCTTACAATAGAGTAAGTCACTCACATCAAGAGTAAGCTGTTTGAAATCTGGCCCAAGGAAGATCAGTCATGGTAGTTTACAATGTAATTTTCTTATAGCCAATGTATGAATGAGATGATAACCGATTCAAATCCTAGACCATCTATGGTGAAGAGAGTAAACATAAAAGTAGCAAAGCTTATTGCATGACTGCATCTATAAATATAATACTGCATTCAGTATAAATAGGCTTATACCAAACAACAATAAATATGTTTTGTCACAGCAACATATTACTTAGATTATTATAATATGTACAACTCTTGCATGAGTACTCGCCCCCTCTAATACTCGATGTTGGGGTCTGTGCCCTCATGCTTCCTTCTTATATATTCTCACTTCAGGTAGCATGACCTCAGTCATGACTGCAGTGTTCAGTTCCTGTGAAGAAACCATTTGGTATCCTAACTTGTGGACTACATAATTTAGAATTTATAAGTAGGAAGTTTGTTGAGGTGCTGGAAAGCTTGATTCTACCAAAATGAGTAAGTATTTATTCACTTTTTAGTCATTTAGAATTTTAACAGATGAGTTATGAGGTGTAGGAAATTTGAATTATGTTTTCTGTCACATTGTTTTTTCATTATTTGTTTTCAAAGTGTAAAAGTAAAATGCAGACAAATCTTTTGCATGATTCTGAACTTCATTCTTTTATATTCACATCTATTACATTTGGACTTTTTATGTTTGAGTTTGCACCAACAAACAAAAAGTCTGTTTGTAAATGAAAAAAAAAAAGAATTCCAGCATTAAATATATAGTATAGTATCCTTTTTGGAAAATAAAAGTTAGATGGGATGTTAGTCATGTGATCCGATGGTCTGGCACTTGCAAGTAATCATTTGAGCTGGCAGCACTTCTGCCTTGAGTCTAATAATTTTTTAAGACCTCACACATTGCACAAAGGTGTCTGATACATTAATGCTTCTGACAAGTATTGTAAAACTTGGGGCAGGATGACCTAACACACAGTATTCTAGTAAAGTGAAACTTTACATTTGTTTTACAAAAAAGTGAAATTTTACATTCTTAAAACAAAACTATTTAGCAGTTCATTTCTGTTCTTCTTGTTCGCATTCTGTAAAACACACTATTTTATTAGCTTTAATTTCCACATTGCTGCTATTATTACATATTCTCTTGCAGTACTGCTCTGAAGGTGAAGAGGGAATAAGTCTCTCACGGCAACACAGGTGATTTGAGTTTGGTTTGCAGCTCAGATGACTGTTGGGAGTTATCATGGAGGGGGGAGAGAGGAATGATGAGGAGTAGCCTGCTCACTTTTTCTGAAGTTGCAAGAGATAGGGATGTATGATTCTAGGTTCATAGGTTAGTACTAGGCTAACTGCTCTTGCAAGCCACTTTAAGCCTATCCAGTTATCCCATGTGGTGTTTAAAATTACCTATCCCATTAGAGTTTATAGTCAACTGACCCTTTCCAAGATATATATTTGTATATTATGCCAGTGATAATTACTAGGTCAAAACCATAGATATTTGGAGGAGGCCAGTGCATTGGGGTAAAGCATTTAGGAGCTGCCTCTGCCATTAGACGTATGTGGGGAAGGGGGAGCCCTGGGGTAAATTTCTTCTTTCCCATCTGTTGATCCAAGTTGTGCTTGAATGTGGTCAGTATGGGCTTCATTTTACATGGATGAGGAGTCTGTTTCAGAGCAGTGGTATCCTCTTCGAGCTACACCTGTTCCTCAAAACCATTCTGTTAATGCTGTAGAAGAGGTTCAGGTCCCTGGATCGAGTATTTCTGATAACATTTGACCTGTGGATTTGAAGTAAGTCTATCACTAATGTGTTGGAAGATCCTGTTTTGCTAGATACAGGTCACCTCATAGTCGGTAAGAGACCGAATATAGTGATAGGGCTTTGAGGCATTCCATGTAGGACATTTTGTTTAGGCTTTGTATCCTTTTTGTAAGTTATCTCTGTGTACATTCCAGTTGTTGCAGGTACCTGAACAGATGCATGCTAAAAGGGGTATTTTACTCAAATAATTGGCCTAATGAGGGATGAGTAAAGGGGGCAATGACATCCCTGGATCTAGAAGCAATTTTCATGTTTATGAGTTGTGTAATATAGAAGGACTTCTTTACCTGAGAAAACACATGCTCGTCAAAAGATAGGTCACTGTCCAACTAAGTTCCCAAATCCTGAACCACTATGTCAGCTGTTAGGGTTAGTTGTCAATGTGTTGTCTGGGGAGCTGACTTTCCAAAGGTGGCAATAATGCATTTTTTGGCATTTAGCTTTAATCCATGAGTATGGCACCAGTTATTTGTTTGGGACACGGCTACCTGTAGAATGGTTGAGTATTTTGGCATTTCGAACACAGCTCCTGGCTTGCACTCATCTGCAAACTTAGTTAGCCAGAGCTAACTGGAAAGCACCCAGAACATGTATGCTCTGGGCGGTTTCCAGCATAAAATCCTCTAGTGGAGACTCCGTTCATAGTTTTGTGCACAATTTCCAAACCTCATTATCTCAAAGACAAAGACAAGATAGTTGTTCAGAAGAAAACAACAAAGTGCATGGTGTGAACCAGAATCATTTATTGAGCTTAGAAGAAAAAAAGGCATGTTTATGACTCTGTCCAGTGTGGTGTATTCAGATATTATTCTGCCAGGTGGTGCATTGTGCATATAGCAGATATTTCTTGGTGCAATGCTTAAAATGTATATAGTTGAAACCAGCTAACACACATGCCTTCTTCCCCTGAAGCTGTTTGTGTGATTAGCTGTTCTTTGCTGTTACTGCTTGCTGTGGCATTCAGATTAGTTATTAAGACTTTGTAGGACTGTGTAGCCAAGACATAAAATATGTTTTCAGGCTACGAAAGAAGCCTGAAGGAGGAGGATGAAATAGAAGCAAATGTGCAGTGTAGCCATTCTGACTTAAATGCAAAAAACTCAGTTCCTGTGAAGATAATTGTGAAATACTGGAAAAGCTTTTAATTGCTAGTAAGACTGATAATGAAGATAAGAAAAGAGCAATCCTCATTATTTTAGCTGGACCTGTTCTTTAGATTCTAATGAAGAAAAACGACTAACTCCTGAGAAAGTAAGGAAAAAAATCAGCTAGGAAGTTTGTTGAATCATTTTAACATAAATTTAATATAATCATAGGATCACAGGAAGTTACTAGGCTATTGGCCCTGAGGCCCTTACAAGGCTAGCAAAGAATTTAGCCCGTGTTCTGACAAATGAGCACCTGATGCCCCTGTCCAACAGAGACACAGGTAGAATCCTAGGGGTATATTTTCTGTTCCCCATCCAGTTATCCAGGTTGCGCTTAAAAAGGGTTAATGAGGTACTCTGCTTGACTTGGAGAGGGAGTCTGTTCCATAGAAGGGGAAGTCTCTGTGACAAAATCTGTTACGCTAACAAGTCCTATTGATGTCACAGACCAGATTGAGGTCCTGCGTGTGGGTT
The DNA here is from genome assembly GCF_019279795.1 of Protopterus annectens. NCBI lineage: Eukaryota > Metazoa > Chordata > Ceratodontiformes > Protopteridae > Protopterus > Protopterus annectens. Next base: position 722,997,485 of record NC_056734.1, on the reverse strand, counting down.
ACTCGAGTGGAGCTTGGCTTGTGGATATGCAGCAGTCCCATCAGGGCGGGGTCTGAGATTGCTTTGTATCCTAAACAGAGATCACCTCTGAGGAGTCTGTATGAGACTGAGTAGAGGGACAGGGGGGCTTTTAGCCTATCTGTGTAGGGTAGATGTTTCAGGCCCTGTATTCTCCTAGTGAGGAACCTCCGTGGTTTCTCAAGCTGCTGCATATGCTTTGTGAGGTACATGCTGAATGAGGCATTGTACTCAATAATGGGTCTTATAAGGGAAGAATACAGGGATGTTATGACCTCCTTGTCCCTGGGTGAGATACTCTAATGAGGTGGGCCATTTAGAAAGCTGTCTGTACAATGGAGGCAATATGGTGATCAAAAGTCAGTTTGCTGTCAACCTGAGATATTTTAGAGAGTCTGAGTTTTGTGGAAGAAGGTTTACTAACTCTATTACTCAGTATGTGGCTGAGATAAGAAAATTGGCCAAGAACTGGAATTGTGGAGTGACATTATAACGAATTTTGACAAACAAGAAGGTATATATCATAAATGATGACTGCATATAGAGAAGGTTTTTATCCAAAATTAAACATTTTAAAACACCTTAGAGGGTAATTTAGTACTGAAAGCTGCAAATGAATTCCCCATTTCAGCTAGGGTCTTGGGATATGGGGAAAACACACTGACTTATCAAAATCCTTCCATCACCTCATGGCATCTGTATATCAATATAAAATGTTGGTATCTCATAATTTTCCATGGACATGCTGCCATCAGTAGGGGATTCAGTGATTATCAATGCTGAATGAGATGAGCAACCATCTGGAGTGCTTTTACGTGATGTGTCCCCCTTGCCTTACTGGAGAGTAAGTGTACTGTAGAGTAAATGTTCCACCTATATAATGCCTTTTTGGACTTTAAATTCCAAAACAAAAGGAAACAAAAGATGAAATATACACAAGATAAAAAAAGCTGATTTATGGATTCAAAGTATGTATCACAAAGTCTAGGGCATATCTTATTTTGTTGTCCTAGATCTCAAAACATTAACATTATGTACAGTGGTGTAGGCCACTTCTAGCAATGAGCAGCATAACAAAACCCAACATGATCTTTAGCTAAAGATTCATAATGAGCTAAAACCTTATATGCAGTTCTATTCCAGTATGTAGTCATAGTACTCAACATATGGAGGACACATGCAAGAGATTCCCCTTTCTGATCATTTGTGATTCACAAACACAATTCATTCTGCATTTGGTCTTGTTCCAACTTGGTCATGTATGGGAATCCATCCACATAGAATCAGATTCTGTACTTGCGTATTATCGCAAACAGATATTTGCGGTTGCGAAAAGTGCATAAAGATCTTAAAATACTGTCATTAATGTTGGAGAAGTGTAGTGTAACCTGTGTCCTTATATCACAACATTGTCTTTTCTGTAGTGATGGCAATACAATAGAAAAAAACATACTGTTTGTCTTTCTTTCAGCACTTCACTGGCAGCGTTTCTCTTATTTCAAGTCCACATCTCAGGCCAGCACATGTTGTGAAAAAAATTGTAATGTGCAATTATTTCAACCTGCATGCCATACTGTACAGTCCTGGAAATGGGAGTTGAGATGACCCGAGTGGTATGTGAGGAAAATGTAGTGGCTTGTTGTTGGACTTGGTTGCAAATGAACAGAAATACACTCTGTCAGCTTTCTCTTTCAATCTTGCACATGCTGTGTTGACCCCCAGTAATGTATGAGTGTTTACTGAGTATCGGGTCTGTAGATGTTGCTTTCTCCCCCTTTTTTGTCTGGAGTGGGAACAGTCAGCTGCTTTTAACCCCTTTTGGGCTGGGATGGGAACTGTCAACCTTTAAAAACAGTTCTGGGCAAGGGAATATGTCGCAAATGCGACTGATTGCATCCGGCCAGACAGTGTCATTGCTTGAAAGGAGATTGTTTCTTTGGTGTCACTGTAAGTATTTTCGGAATCAAGTTGTGGGTAAACATGAAAGAAATACAGTAGTATTTTCAAAACTGTTTTCATTTACTGATACCATAACGGGGCCATATTTTACACATTGCTGTTATACAGACTCGGTAGAATAACAGCATTTGTGTTAGTATGCATTTTTGTGAAGGATTTGAAGTACTGTGGAGTTTACAGTCCCCTTCTTAGGTTAGCAGACATCACTTTTGCTGCCACGAAAAAAGGAATGTTCAGTGGGCAGACTTGCAATAACCGACATGCTGGCAGTCAAGTACATAAAGAAACAACCACAGTATGTTTTTTACTTTTCAGTGATAACACTCCCAAATCAACCTGGACTGTTAAAGAAAACACTTTATTTAACATTTTGAAAACATTAACGAACATATTGCCTGATCATCAACCAGCTGGTATTGCTGTCATAAATCTGGTTGCGATAATAGGTAAGTACCTCAGATTGTTATTGCACTTGTCAGGATAGCAGTCTCCTTCCCTGTTAATATATTATTAAATGTGTATTAAAATATACTTGGTATATTAGGAAAAAACTGCCAGCAGCAGTGTTAACTGTGTTAACTGCAATGCAGAGAGCACTGCTTCAACAACCACATCTTATTTTGGCCCATACAGTGACAAGATCCCAGCAGTGAGAGCTCGCACAGCACCATATTCCCTCATTACCATAATATGGTAATGAATCTTATTCTACTGTCATACCTAATGAATGTCATTCCTTATGAATTGCTGTTAGCCATGATGGCAGAACATGGCACAGCAAAGAACATACTGAAAAAAGTTATGTGTCTGTTTGACTCACATGCATACATACGCGTGCATGAGAGCACACGCATACACACACACACACACACACACACACACACACACACACACACACACACACACACACACAATCCCTTTGATGGATTCACAAAATGAAGAAAATATACAGCAGAAAAAATAGATACTACATGGGTTTCAAAAATCCTTGGCCACTGTCAACTTTCTCATCATAGGGAGAGAAAGTTGGCTTTGACAAATACTTGGGTTACACCTAAAAGAACCACTAGATGTTGCATCCATGGATTTGGCCTATTGAGTATGAGCTACCATGGAACAGGTACACAAACCAAGGAAGTTAGCCTGTGGAGACATGCTTCCTGTGTCAGACCGCAATGCATAGGAGCTCAGTTAGCTATTATGGGAAGGGTAGGACACCACAGGGGATGGGTAGGCCACTCAGCAAGGCCACTAAGCTGGCCCACTCCTATACCCAACTCTTACCGCTGAGAAAATGGATGGACCAGTTAAGATATGTGGTCAGAAACACAGGGGCTGTAGGGTTTTCACGAAGTCCAGGAAAGCCTGGCTCCTACCCCACAGAATGAATGGGCCAAGTTAGTTCAGGTAGTGATGCCATCAGGCAAAGAACTTCTGGGAAGCAACAAAAAAAAAAAAATAAATAAATAAAAAAAATGAAAAAGTGGAAATTAACAAATTCAACATGTTACTAATAAAAAATTGACATAATTGCCCAGCCGCAGGACATAGCCATTGTGCATGGAAGTAAATTTATGTAAATTTGGTTAGAAGCAAAGACATGTTTCAGAGTGTACCAAAGACAAGATAAAATGTTCTAACTCTGGGTATGATAACTGCTACCATAAACAGAATTTGAAAATTCAGGTTTCATGGGACTAGAAAGCATACCTGGTAGTATCCTATACAGAGTCAAGAAAAAAATGACTAAACCAGTATAACTGTGCTCTTGTAACGTGATACAACTTTGACAATAGTCCACATGACCATAGATTCATAGGTTCACAGGAGGTTACTAGGCTAATGGCCCTGAGACCATTACCATCCTAGCCATGTAAAAAACCCATGTACCTTAACTGACCATAGTTAGATGGTCTTTGTTAGCAGAGTGATTCTATGATCAGCACTGACTATCCCTGTCCATGAGGGACATAGGTGCCACACCCAGGGTGAATTTACCTTCACCCATCCAGTTGTCAAGGTTGCGCTTAAATACGGTCATTGAGGATCTCTGCTTCATGTAAAGTTGGAGCTTATTCCTGAGATGTGGCAATGTCTGGGAGATATAGCTATCTCTCCAACATGTTTTGTTAATGACACAGGCTAGGTTGACATCCCTGGAGCGAGTGACTGTTGTCCCATTTGATTTGCGGATGTGCAGAATTTCGTTTAGGGCAGGGTCAGAGACTGCTCTATATGTCAGGAACAGGCCGCCTCTCTGCAGCCTGTATCATACAGAGTAGAGTGACAGGGTTTTCAGTCTTTTCATGTAAGCCCTGTTTTGGAGGCCCTGAATTCTGTTGGTTAGAAACCTCTGTGGTCTCTCCAGTTGATGCAGGTGTCTGGTGAGATGCATACAGAAGGGAGCATTGTACTCAATTAGTGGTCTGATAAGGGTCAAGTACAGCAAAGTTATAACCTCTTTAGTACTGGATGTGATGCCCTTATTTATGAGATGCACAATGTAGAAGGGTTTCCCTACCACTATGGTGATCGAAGTTTAGATTGCTATCAACCTGTGTTCCCATGTCTCACACCACTGGGTTTGAGCCTAGAGGTGTGCTGTCTATATCATAATTAGCATGGGATACTTCTTTGCCAAAGAGGATAATGTGGCACTTCTTTTTGCATTTAGTTTTAGTCTGTAACTTTGGCACCAATAATTTGTCTATGTCAGCCCCTTCTGTAATATGTCTATATCATTGGGGGATTCAATGATTGCACCCAGTTTGCAGTCATCTGCAAATCTGGTAAGTCACATGTCATCTACTTTCACTTGGACCTCAAAGAAATATGTTCCAAACAGTAGAGGGCCCAGCACAGATTGTTGTGGTACCCCATTGGTACCTGGTGTACTGGTGGAGGTGGACTCCCTAGCTTTAACAGTGTGCATTCTGTCAGTGAGCCAGTTGGCTACCCATCTAGTGACATATGGGTTAATCCCCAACTAAGAGAGTTTCCTCGATCTCTGAGTGGGTGATTGTGTCAAAAGCCTTGGCTAAATCAAGATAGACAGTATGCACTGCTTTGCCCTCATCCAGGGCTTTGGTGACATTCTCAAAGAAGTCTACCAGGTTTATAAGCAAGATTTACCCTTGATGAAACCAAACTGGATGAGGTAGAGTTTGAAGGTCACCTGTGTTCTTGTTGATAAGCTCAATAATGATTCTTTCCATGGCCTAGCATATAAGGATGGTTAGGCTTATGGGTCAATAATTTCCTGGGTCAGCTGATGGACCCCCTTTATGCAAGGGGGTTACTGTTGCTGTTTTCCACTCTGCTGGAACAAAGCCAGTGCTCAGGCTATGGTTAAAGAGAGCGCCAAGTGGTTCAGCTAGGTCTTATTTCAGATTGTTTAGTAAGCAACCTGGGATCTTATCTTGTCCCATAAGGCCACGTTTTTGCCCTTGGTGATCGCTTGTATGACCTATTCTTTGGAGATACTCAGTAGAGGACTGGTGTCAGGAATGCTTTGGGATATAGCTGGTGGGGACAGTCAGGTGAAGTTATTGCCAAATCTGTCAGCTAGCAGCTTGGCGATTTCCTTAGGTTCAGTGTGAGTGGTACCATCCACTATAAGTTCAGCACACAGCTGGGCATTCCCTTTTAGGTTTTGGATGTAGCTAAAGAATGCTTTATGGTTGTCTTTAGCTAGGGATGCAAATTTAGTCTCATAACTAGCCATAGAGGAATTTACAAGATGTCTGATTTGCTTTTTCAAGCTGGGCTAGGTATTCTTCCTCTGTTGAGTAAGTTTGAGTCATAGGTCAGACATCTGTTGGAAATGGCAAACTTGAATGGGCATGCCCATCCTATGAGGCAGGGAGGGAACAAACCATGTCTGTATAATACCACAAATCCTGAGAAGATGGACCATGGTACAAGGGACAGTCTGGGTAAGTGTTTAGCCACAAAGCAATTTTCTCAATAGATTTAATTTAAAATGAATGGGCGAGAGTGCATTTGTATTAGGGAGAAAAATATGGCCCTTGCAGTGATGCAGACTGACTCATTTCGGTTGTCTAGGGGAGGAGATAATGCCTATTTAATATGCTGTTATTGGAGCAATGCCAGTGAGGCCACAGACAACACTCATGGCTGCTTGGGTGATAACCTCTTTGGACAACTGTCACCCCCTTACTAAGGAGATAGGAGCATATCAGGTTGCCAAGGGTAGTTTTGACGATTGCAAAAAAGTTTAAAACAGTTTCCCAAAGCTACTTTCACTAAGACTGGAGATTGCCTTTTTCTCTATTTTTGTGCAACCTCGTAGTCAGTGTATATTATGCTAGGGGAAGTTTTAACCAAATCTGGCAACCTTAATAAATATGATTCATCAGCTGCTAAACAAGGCTGTATTATGGAATTGAGAAAATAAACAAAAAACAACATTAGTATTTAAAAAATGAAAGTACTTCTTTTTCTTTTGAATGCTCCCATTAGGGTCACCAGAGTGGATCATCTGCTTCCATTTCTTCCTGTCCTCTGCATCTTGCTCTGTTACACTAACCACCTGTATATCCTCTCTCATCCCATCCATAAACCTTATCTTAGGCCTTCTGTTTTCCTCTTACTGTTGCAATTAAATGATATGCTTTTACTTCATTCACATGACAGGGTTGGTAATGTCCTGTGAAGCTGTAATTTATCACCTAACAATTCTACTTTCCCACAGAATATCTTTTTATAGTGAGAGAGATAGTGAGGAATTATTTTGGTTAACATCTAATATGCAAGGCCTGCCCTGGGCAGAGGCCAACTAGGTAGCTGCCTAGGACATCACTCTCCCATGTCACATAAGGGCATTTTTCAGTAATTTATTTATTTTTTATAGTATAGTGTACACTGTGGAGTATTTAAAATAAGTTTCAATGAGCTGTTTGCATAAGTTTGGACTTGTAACACAATGACATGATCACTCAATTAACAGGTTCACCTTCAGACAATGTCCCTTTTGAGGAATGTATAACTTTAAAAGGAAACATTTTTATTGGCCCTCAAGGGTGCAATCTTCCTCAAAAAAAAAAAAAAAACCCAAATAAATAGAATTTTACGTGTGTGTGTGTATATATATATATATATATATATATATATATATATATATATATATGTGTGTGTGTGTGTGTGTGTGTGTGTGTGTGTGTGTGTGTGTATACACACACACACACACACATATATATATATATATATATATATATATATGTATATATATATATATATATATATATATATATATATGTATATATATATATATGGGATCACTACTAAATCCCGAATACTTACATTACTGAAGACTGGAATCTCGAGACCAGATACCCGAAAGACGAGAAGACCGGAAGACCAGAAGCACGCATTTCAAAATCACAAAGTATGGAGATGTCAGGAGGTTAGGAAAGTATCTATGTTTGGTTGTGTTGGTTAGGGGCTTTAGGGTGTGTTGCAACTGTGGTGTGTGTGTGTGTGTGTGTGTGTGTGTGTGTGTGTGTGTGTGTGTGTGTGTGTGTGTGTGTGTGTGTGTGTGTGTGTGTGTGTCTGTGTGTGTGTGTGTGTGGGAATGCAGGTGTGTGGTGGTGTTTTCGCCGTGTGTTTGTCTCTATTGTGCAATATTGGAGTTAGAATATTTAAGTAGGGGGGTGTGGGGGGCACAGCATAGGTTTGTGTGTTTGTGTTTTGGGTGAAGGTGTGTGTATGTGTGTGGTGTATGTTTTGTGTAGTGTTCGGTATTTCAAATTTCGCACTTCTGGTCTTCTGGTCTTCTTGTTTTTCGGGTATCTGGTCTCGGGATTCCAGTCTCCAGTAATGTAAGTATTTGGGATTTAGTAGTGATCCCATATATATGTATAACCCCACCATGTCAGTCAATCTATTTAACTACACTCAACTTACTAACACCATCACTAGACCCAACAAAACCAACCCCCAGGCTCCATACTAGACTGGATCCTAGTATCTCATCCCAATAGTGATACAATCTGGTGTCATAACAGACCCATTAGGAGACCACCTCTCTGCCTTCACCCATTGAGCTTCCCTCACCCCCCCCACACTCCCACCAGTTTATCCACACTCAGAATCTCTCTAACTTTAATCCTACTCTTTCTCTGATTCATTCAGGAACATCAATTGGAACCCCCTGAAAACTCTTCCATTAGACTCAGCTGTTGACTTTTTCAATTTAACTTTCTTAAATGTCCTTAACTCCCCAGCTCCAGTAAGAACAAAAAGGGTAAAGACTAAGACCGCCCCGTGGCTTACCAAAGACACCAAAGAGATTATGCTACAAAAAGATAATACCTGGAAAACATACCTCCATACTAAACAACCAGACATCTTACTTAAATAGAAACAACTAAGAAACCTTGCCAAAAAACAAGTTATCAAAGATAAAAAGTCCTACTATATCAAAATGCAAACAAATCATGCAAAAAAAAACCCCTCCAAAATTTTGGAACTCTATCAACTCTCTCCTTAGGCCAGGTACCAAAAACAATCCCTGCCCCGACACCAGCAAATCAGACCTTGAAATTGCCTCACTATTCGACATCTTCTTCACCACTTCTATTACTGAGCTAAGCAAGACCTTTACCAACAACAACCCTCAACCCCACCCCAACCAAACATCCTCTCCCTCCTACTTTCGAACTCAAACCCATCTCCAGCTACCAAATAAAGAAACTACTCTCTAAACTAAAGCCTTGCTCCAATGCCCCAACAATATTCCCTCCGCCTTCTTAAAAATAGCATCCAATGGTATTGCTCTCCCTATTAGCATCCTGATCAATAGATCCCTACTTGAATCCTATGTACCTAAACTATGGCACCCTGCATATATTCTTCCATATCACAAAGGTAGCAAAAACTGTAATGTATCTAATTTCTGCCCCATAGCCATCCTTTCCCCTCTCTCTAAACTCCTTGAAAAATGCATCCACCTTCAGCTCTTGCCATTCTTTACCAAACACCAGCTACTCTCTTCTACCCAGCACGGCTTCTGCCCAGGACATAATACCAACACTGCCCTTCTCTCCTTCTTACATACTGTCAATTTAGCCCGTGACTCTGGAAAATTTAGTATCCTCAGTTCTGCTGGACTTATCTAAAGCTTTTGATACCATCTCCCACACCCACCTTCTAAATCATCTGTCTAATCTCAATCTCTCCCACAAAACTCTCTCCTGGTTCTCCAGCTATCTTTCTGACAGGTCCTAGGCTGTCAAATGGGGCCAGGGCACCACCACCTTCCATCCTACCCCCACTGGAGTACCCCAAGGATCCATACTTGGCCCAGTTCTACTCAACATCTTTATTAATGACTTTTACAAGGCCATACCCAATTCTAAAATTGTTCAATATGCTGACAGTTCTACTTTGATCTGCTGTGCCTCCAACTTAATAGATCTCCAACTACTGACACAAACAGCCTTCTCACCTACCAAAAACTGGATGCTCCAAAATCACCTCTCATTAAATGCTAACAAAAACTAAAATCCTTCTATTCTGTCCTTCTAAGTCCTCCCCTATTAATAAAAACTCATTCCAAATAACCAGCCATAACAACTCCATTTTTGAGGTCATTCCCTCCACCAACTTTCTTGGTGTAACCATTGACGGACAGCTAAAATTTAATACTCACGTCCAGCTAAACATAAAGAAAACCCACATAAAACTCTACTTTATAGAAACAACCACTTCCTCTCTCCTGCTACCAGACTAACTCACATCACTACTTATCTCCTTCCCTCTCTACTGTATGGCGCCCCTCTGCTTACTAATTTATCTGCCTCACTATCCTCCAAACTAGAAGTTTGTTACAATAAAATCTCCAGATTTGCTACGAAAGCCAAATCTTCCTCTCATCACTGTTCCTCCCTTCACTCATTAAACTGGCTTGAACTCCATAACCAACTTGACTTTCTCCAAATCACGACTGCCTATAGACTACTATTCCATCCTACCAAGTGCCCTGCACTATCCAATATCCTACAACCATATACTCCCCATAGAACACTTAGCTCTACCCACCAAAACCTAATCACCATCCACAAACCCAAGCGCCCAGCTGGTCAACTTCTGCTTTCCTTCACCTTAGCCAAAAAATAGAATGCTCTTCCCTCCACTCTTAGGACCTGCGATAACCTCAAAAACTTTAAAACTCTTCTTCATTCTCACCTTTACTCAAACAGGAAATGCAACTGTATTCTTCACCCTATACCTCTCAAGGTCTCCTCCACTTTTACTCCTGGCTAACCTCTCATCTAGCTAACCTTGCTCATTTGTATTATGTATAAATAACTATACTGTAAAATCTAGCCTCAAGGTTATTTGCCTGTCTTTTTCAATTAAACAAAATTGTAATTGTTTGTTTCTTTATGAATGCTACCTATTTATTTGTCAGTAATGCAAAGTTTCTTAGTAATTATTCATGTAACTATGTATTGTTGGAGCTTTTCTCCCCGGGCCTCCACTAAAAATGGGCTCCCCTTGCCCAGTGGACCGCCTTGGTCATCAAACTGGAATAAATAAATAAATCACTAACCAGCCTGGATAATCTGATAAATTGTCCTTTCAGTACATTCATTTTCATATAAATTGGGTGTTGGCTAGTAAAGTCCAAAAAATTGTTTCTATAAGTATCTTTTCTGAAAATGTTAGACACAAGACAGTTCTTAGTGTAATCAATGTAAATTGCAGTATCAAGAAACAAATATATATATATATATATATATATATATATATATATATATATATATATATATTTATAGTAAAATAATGCACCTGAATTAGTTAAGATGGCAGTCCTTACCCTTCTAAATGTACTCCAGGACTTTACTTATTTTATCAAAATGTAGACATGTGTCCTTCTGGCAAACATGACATCTAGGAACTTTGCAACCATTTCTGTTAGTACCAAGTGTGTGAAAAAGACTTCATCCCTGGCTGCATTGCCACCATGTGGTGAAATTAGGTGTATTATAGGGTTTTGGATAGAGTACATATACTGTTCAAACATAGCTATCAAAGCAAATATTTACATGCTGTATATGGTCTTATACAAAATTTTATACTAAATCTAGTATAGTAATCTATCTAATAACTTTTGAAAGGGGATTACATATATTAATGGATTCTGCGGACAAGGTGACTCAGCAAGTACTTCATAGACAAAAATAGCTATAGCTTCCTTGCTTAGAAAGAATGCTTGGTTACAAAAAATGTCTGAAATTCTAGATGCCCATATTACTTCTTATTGTCCCTTTTTTTGAAAAACATTCTATTTTATTTTAATAACAAAAAGCAAACATAGTAAAACAAAACACACAAGGAACTATTTACATATGTCCACAACTGTGGAATAAATCAATGTAATACAAATTAACAATAGTTAATATTTTTCAAGCAAAACTTTAAGTTTTAACTACGATTTAAATGAATAAGTCATATTAGAAGATCTCATCCAAATCATATGCAGAAAGCTTTTGATTATGTGTGATCTGATTCGCAGGAACAAGAGGCCTGGTCGCATTGATGTTTGTATATATTTTTTTTCTAATTTGCTGCAAGCAGTCTGCTTTTTATTGGCCAGGATCTATACAAAGGATTTATTTGAATGCATCTGATTGGCCAATTTTATGCTCTAGTTGAATATATAGAGTATTACTTGTTTTGATCTTTTGTCTTTATTTTCTTATTGCTTTAGTATTTATTGGTCAGCACTGAAAGGAATATTTTAAATGATGTGATGCAACTAATAGGAATTAGAGACCTGGTCACACAGATATTAGCATATTCTTTCCCATTTGCTATAAGCAGTCAGATTTTTATTGGTTAGAATTTGTATGGAAGATTCACTTGATTGCACCTGATTAGCCACTTGCATGTTTTACTTCAATTATAGAACATTATTTGTTTTGACTTTTCATTTTTATTGTACATTATCAGTCTCATTTTCAAATAGCCCCCTTTTCCTGATAAAGATTCTATTTAGGTGAGTTTTATGTGTATGAATAATGGGGATTTGACTATTGACTGGAAACGTGTTAATACCGCATCCCCTAGCTACTTTATAAACCTTTATGACTTTAACCAACTGATCACCTCACTCATGCTCCAGCAAAATATTCCCAGAATGGCTCAGTTATTGACTGGATATTAGTATCCAACCCAAGTGCTATCATAACCCTTCCTTCCTACCTAGCTTCCTTAGTGACCACCTCCCTACCTCAGTAGTAAGACACACTCCCAATCTTAACAAGAGCCACCAATACAAAGAGTCTCTGAACCTTAAAAACTACAACCCTGTCACCCTAAATGAATTACTGTCCACTGTAAACTGGTCATTCCTACACACATTACCCCTTAATGAGGCTGTCCAAAGCATCAACAATTTATTTCTAGAAACCCTTAACACCCTTGCTCCCAGTAGAAAAATTAGGCTAAAATCTAATTATGCACCATGGCTGAACCAGGCAACTCGATCACTTATGAACAGGAGAGATAGTGCCTGGAAATCATGGAAAAAATAACTCAACTTTCCACCTGAACTTATATAAGTAGCTTCACAACCAAACAAAAAAGCAGGTGCTACTAGACAAATTTTTTTTTTTATCAAAAATATCTGAGCAATCCATATTTCAATCTGAAGAAATTCTGGCACTCAATAAACAAATTACTATCCCCAGGGAACCCCTCTTCACCAAACCCCTTCCTTAACAAACTTTCTAATGAAACTGCAAGCCTACATAAGAACATTTTCATTGAAACAATAGAAAACCTTACTAAACCAGAAACTCTTGATATAAAGACTCCACCTCCCACCTCATCTCTTCCATCATTCTCCCTAGCACCTGTAGCAACTTCCTTCATCAGATCACTTCTTAACAAACTCAAACCTGCTCCCTATCAACTGAAAAACTTCCTCTGTTTTTTTCTCAAACATGCAGCCAAATCCATAGCATACCCTGTATCTATACTTATCAATAGATCCATTCAACAAAATACAGTACCAGATATCTGGAAAATATTCTTCATAATACCCCTCCACAAGGGAAGAAATTCTACAGAACCCTCAAATTACAGGCCTATTGCCATATTATCCCCCTTATCCAAGATACTGGAAAAATGTATACATAGACAAATACTAAACCACCTCTTACATGCAAACCTAATTACACCCACACAGCATGGTTTCCGACCCTTGCACAGTACTGCCACTGCCCTCTTTTCTTTTACACTCAACATTGCCGAAGCCAGAGATAATAATAAACACGTATCAGCTCTATTGCTTGACCTGTCAAAAGCATTTGATGCATTTCCCATCCCATCCTCCTAAACAAACTTTCCAACCTACAAATCTCTACCTCCACTACCTCCTGGTTTAATAGCTACCTTTCAAACAGGTATCAGTCCTTCAGATGGCAAACATCCTTCTCCTCTTTCCATCTTGTTAAGACTGGGGTCCCCCAGGGTTCTATCTTGTGCCCTTTATTATATTAACTAATAACCTCCATGTCTCCTGCCCCACTCTACCTTAATACAGTATGCAGACAATTCCATAATTATTAACACCTCTGACAATATACAAAATCTCCACACTGTCACTCAACAATCTCTGCACCTAGTAGAACAATGGCTAACTGAAAACAACCTGCTTCTCAACCCCATAAACACCAAGCTTCTCATTTTCCTTCCAAAAAACCTCAATCCAGCTAAAGACAACTTCACCATCTCATCCTTAGATAATACAGTTATCACCACTGACTCAAACACCAAATTGCTTGGTGTTAGTATAGACAACCAATTAAAATTTGACCTACATATCTTAAACTGTATCAAAAAGTCCAATCAAAAACTAGGTTTTCTATACCACAACAACAAATATATACTTAAGAAATCTAGACCTACACTGGCTCAAACATTTATTCTACCATCCCTGCTGTATGCTGGTCCCATACTTACTAACCTCCAAAATAATCTCTTAACCAAACTAGAAAACATCTATAACAAGATAGCAAGATTCAGAGCCAGTAATAGCTGCAGATCCCATCACTGTATATCCATGAAAAGTTTAAGATGGCCTGAGCTTCCCCACATGCTTCTGTTATCACAACTACAAATTGCACACAGCATCCTAAACAGCCCCAACTCCTGCCCTGCCCTTACATCCATAAATACACCCTACACACCCAATCTTGACCTCAGAAACACACAACAAAACCTTCTGCAGATGACCAAGTGAAACAAAAATATTGGAAAAATACTTTACAGCCATTCGATTGCATACTCATGGAACAAACTTCCATTGTCCCTTCGCTCCACTGCCAAAAGTGGCAAATTCAAAAAAGCAACTAAAAATTAATTTCTGACATGCATGGATATGTACTTGTCAGGAAATTGCCTAATGAATTTTTCTTCTTCTCTGAATTACCATATCTGCCTGGTATTTACCTAAACTGTCTACATATATTACTCTCTCTGCAGTCAGTACCTATGCTATTAAATACATCTTTGTTGTAATATGCCATAATGTTACTTTGAAATTTTTATTTAAGCATTTGCAAATGACTTAATGCTAATCAAATTTCTCCAACATATTGTTACTGTATTCTCAAAATACTGTGCTTTTGCCTTGTATATATTCATATT